>NC_143021.1:88489739-88789739 GCF_055824585.1 Amblyomma mixtum
GTGCAAAACGACGCAAAAAATTTGTTGTGCGTTAAAAATTCAAACAGAAGGTAGTTTGTTTGCTGGTACCCAAGTGGGTACTCTGGGACTTAGGGCGTATGAAACTCAAGAAAACAGTTTCTGTTTAGAAGGCAAAGAAACACGTCGCATTTTCTGCACTTTACTCGCGACTTGCCACTGCAATGCGGGTTGCGACACTTCATCTGGAACTTCATCTTAGCATGTTCAGGGAAGTGTCCAGTCTGGTCGTAGCGCACCTCCTCTGGGGGTAGGGGAATCACCTTGGCTCTCTTTGGTGCAGTCGCTTCTTCACCCCTTTCTGCATGTGGATGAGACCCCCGTGAATCAGACAGGTCTGCTTTTATCAGTACATTAGCTATGTTAATTTTGAAGTTCAGTAAATCTAGCCGATCCTTTTTGGGAACCATAGCATTTTCGCAGTCCCTCATGTACTGCACCCAACTATTGCAGCAAGCCAAGTCTAAGAAATGAGTGAAAACGCGCACAGTCCACTTCTTGCTGCGCACCTGGATTCGGTAGTAAGCCACATAGCGGTCCATCAGGTCGACACCACCCATGTGTTCATTGTACTTGGCAGCAATGTCAGGTTGTGCATCGTCGATTCTCTTCTTTTCTTCTCTCGACCACCTTCGACATTTTCCTTCTGGCTAAGTCACATAGGCAGATGACAACACAATGACTGATTTGTTGTCCTTCCATTTGACAAGACAAAGCTTGTCTTCACTGCGTACTCTACAGCAGGAATCTCCACGTTTCATAGACCTGTCATTTGGCATTCGTGCTGCCTGGCCATTGGTGCGGTTAGCCATGACTGTCCCCGTGAGAACAATGTTCTCCTTGAGCAAAAAGTCAGCGAGTTTAATTGCTGTAAATTACCTATCGGTGAAGAGAAATGTAACGTCGTTTCGATTCACTGTGTTAGTCAGTTGCTTCACAACTGCTCCTCCAAGGCCCAGTTCCTTCAATCTTCATCTGAAACAGTTCCTTTCCCGACATAAATTGTAAAGTCCAAAACTAAGCCATCAGTCGCTGCCAACACAAAATTCTTCAACCCAACAGGGTTTGGTTTGCTCGGGACACACTGTCGCATTGGACACCTGCCAGTAAACGGGATCATTTGCTCGTCCACGCAGACCTCTGCAGAACGGGGAAGCTGTAGACATGCTTTTCTGAAGAACTCTATAATTGGCTTCACCAGGAAAAGCCTGTTTTTTGCTTTTTCTTTGTCTGTTACAGACAGTCTATCAGAAAAGTGTAGGTGGCTTCGTAGCTCAAAGAACCTATCACGCTGCATCGCATTCGTGATCACCTCGACACTCAGCAGTCGCGACCAGTACATGCGTACTCTTGGAATCTTCAAGACACCCATTAGAATGTGAATGCCTGCAAAGGTCTGGAGCTCTTTTGAATTTGTCTTTACGGAACGACCTCCCCTTTCTTGAACAGAATAGAGATTAGTCTGAACCGCACATTCATTCCAAAAGTCCTCTGGGAAGTACGCAGAAAAATAACTGTAAGGCGATTTTGGTTCCTGTTCACTGATGTCTTCTGCTACTCCTTTGAAGTTCACACTGGTGAACCTGGACAAAATAAACGGAACAAATTTCGATCAAAATATTTTTCAATTTTATATAAATTAAGAATGCTATCTGTGGTGAATTGAATATGCCTGTTCAAAAAGCAATAAAGAAATAAATACTCTTACGTTTTAGTTTTCCACAAGCAATGTGTAGTTGATGGCTGGTCGACTTCGTCATCACTGTCGTCAAAGCTGCTGCTGCTTTTGATGTCGGATTCGTCTGAGCCTTGTGCTGAGTTGTCGATCCACTCCGGAACATCACAATCTGACAAATCAGCATCACTCTGCTCTAAAAGAGCCTGGATTTCTTCATCTGTAAGGTACTTGCCTGGAAATTACAATAAAGTGGCTAAGTCCCCAAGTACCCAATTGGGTACCCACATCTTAAAGTAGACGTAGCAACAATGTTTTCTGCGAAGCTTGTACTAAACATGTCACAGCAAAACCCCTAGTGTGTCGTCACAGTTTTCACAGCTACAGAGTTTAAAAAGAGCGTTGCAGATCGAAGCAAGAAAACTTTACTTACCACGAGGACGAAAACGTGCGTGCGGGCTGGAGGAAGCCATCTTTGACTGCATATGGGGCAGCCTCATTCAGACACACAGCGCCATCTCTTGAACAGATTGGAAAATGCAAGGTACCCAAACGGGTAAAACGGGTCTCAACGCTAGTATTTCATTTTGGACTGCTTTGCGAGTTTGGGAACAGAGGTACCCATTTGGGTACTCATTGAATGAGGAGGCTAGGGCTGGTTCCGCCAATGACTAAGAATGTCAACAGATTCGGCAGTACCTAAAAGACCTAAAACGTAAGTCTGCAATCCTTACTCAAGGGCAAGCTGACTTGCTTGTCGCCGTAAATGATGTTAAAGCAACACAACATTCTATGGAAGATAGAGTTGTTGAAATGGACGCCCGTCTGTGAAAAGTTGAGGTTACATACACGAATTTCAAAAAAATTGACCAATGTTTTCTGCATACTCAGGAAACATTTAATAGCGTTCCGCGGGAAACTGATGAGATACGGTCTCGGCTTTGCGACCTGGAGGACAGGTCTCGTAGTAAGAATCTTGTTTTTCGCCATGTACAAGAACGCACTGAATCATAAGATGAAGCTGAAAAAAAAAATTGTCAACCTATTAACAGCAAAAATTGACCACAGTCTCACTGCGGAAAAAATTGAACGTGCCCACAGACTCGGCGGCCAATATTGTGAAAGCAAGAACAGACCGGTGATTGTTAGATTCAGTCATTCAGTCGTCAGTTTGTTCGATTCAGGAATGAATTAGACTTGCATAATAGCGCATGCCAGGAGAACTTGTTTCGGCAAAGGTTTCAGTGCTTGCCGCTATATCGTGTGTGAGGTGGCATAAATAGTCGAAACACATATATCCCTCCCATGCGGCAGCGAAATAGAAGCAGGCCTGCAGAATGCACTGTATCGCGCAGAGGTGCCCCGTCCTGCGACGGCAGAGTTCCTCCCGACGCCAGTGCTTCGATCGCCTTAATCGCATATGTTGGCGGCTGAATGAAACCTGCACTCCTTTGTGCTTAGATCATGTTTGAATGACGACCAACAATAACTGAAGGACAAGGGCTATTAATATTTTATGCATTAATGTTTCTATTCTTGTCAGCAGCCTCATCAACTTTGAACACTGTACAGAGTATATCGACCTACGAAATAATATGACAAGCGTAACGCAGCTCGAGTGAATTTGCAGGAATACGTTGTTACGCGGGGGCTCAATTAAACCTGAACAATAACTTCTAGGGAAGCGTAAACATTGCATATATACACTCTTGCTCACCAGCATGGTCACCTTGTAAATTATAATCAGCTTCCCAATGTTTCATTCTTGAGTCCTGGACACTGCGGACAAACATGTATCTATTTTTATATATGACCTAGCTGAAACCAGTGTGCGAGTCTTCATGACTGCATCATTAAGTCGGGGAGGTTCTTGTCTTAGTTACAATTTCCTAAATTACCGTAATTACCTCAAACGTTATCCGATAGCGTAGCTTGTTTACGTAATTGTGTTTACTCTGTTTGAGTCGGCAGTACACACTGGTCAATGCCCCACCGTGTATCAGTGCACATGTCTGTGCTCACTGATGCGAAAGAAATGGTTCTGAAAAAAGTATAAGCTTGGGGGCCGACCGGGCCCACGTTCCTCACGACCAGCGATCTCCGACGGATGTCCTATTCTGGAAACCCCTACATGTAAAGAAAACCAAAGAAATCTGAAAACGAACATCTGAATCGGGATGTCCGGTGAGCTTACGAGGGATATCCTTCTTCACATTCATTTTGAAATGCAGCCAGAATAGTATAATACTTTGCCAGACGGCAGTAAGCAGGCCAGGCACATTTCGTGTCTGAATAGTCACTGGAGCAGACAGGGATATGAGTACTAGAGATAACGTTTGAGAGAAGACTTTTATTAGACGCTCGAATTAGCTAGACGACCTCCAAAGTCTATTTTTCGCACTGTGCAGCACTCAAGTTTGCAACTCAAAAACCCACCCATATTGCAGATTGTTAGAGCTGTTCCTATCATAGTAGTATTTACAGTCGTGCATACACTTTCTGGAGCGCTCGAACAGCGAGCTCTCTTTTGCATTTATTATAGTGGCCGGTGCCTGGTGTACTTGGTACAGCTTTAACAGACATGAGGAGTCAAACACAATCCATGGGAATGTGATTGCATCAAAAGGTCAAGTTTAGACCTGTAGAACACTAGTAAATGGCACAAATGTACTCGCCGGTGCACCGCTCAAGCGCTCTACACAGGTAAGTGGGCGACAGTACATGGTGTGACGACTTCATTGGATTGTTTTGCACACCTGCTTAGATATGTTGCCCTCTCTTCTTATTCGGCACGTAAGTGATGCCCTGCCTGTTGAGAATAAGCCTTCGGCCTTCTGTTCGCGTAAGCGGGCCTCATTGAAGCTTTCCGCATGATACAAAACCCTTCCTCAAAAAAATTTCTGTGGTGCCCCGCGCAACCTTCACGACGGTGAGGAGAACTCGCCCCGGAATAACTTAAGGCAGTGCGAGTCCGACATACGGCTAAACCACTTGCCAGACACACGCACGTAGAACCTCAGCAGCGGGTACTGATAGCATTCATTAGTGAAACCAGCCTGTAACTTTTCCTTCGTGCATAAAAGCGAGCGATGAAAAACGCGAAACGGATTACTGCGTCATTTCCTTTGTTTAAAAAGCAAAAAAAAATTCCTCTGCCACATTTGTTTGCGTTTATTGGATTCTTGCCTGGCTCTAACCTTGTATTGCTTTTAGGTGACGAAAAAAAGAAGGCCTTTGAGTGTCTAAGAGCTGTGAAAAATAATTTTATTCAGTTTACACTCACACACCTATGTTTTGTTCGTATTGTTACTCCTGCTTGACAAAAAAAAAAGCCCCGCGTAAAAAAAAGGGGGCGAGGGTGGCAACCATGACCAAGGTGCCTTGACTGCTAGCCATTGTTTCTGTAGCACTGCGTTGGCACGGTTGGTAAGCGCTCGCGCACTTCATTGCAGCATTTCAGTCCCACGTTGGCCACCGCACGTGCATGTCTGCCCGACGATGGAGTGCCACGGAAGAAATGGGTACGTGTTCATAAAGAGCACAGTATTGTACGCATGTTTTCCGCCAGCTGCTTATGCCCTATTTCTCTTGTGAATGGTTACCTGAAAGGTGACAAAGTACTGGCACGTGGGCTTTCGACATGTTTGTGCACAGTACATAGCACGTGCACTACGGAGAATAAATTCACCTGAACCATCCAACGGACCGTAGAAGCACCGGACGTAGATCGCCACCTATTGCATCTATGGGAGGCTCGAAAAGGCCTCACTAAACGCTGGAAAAAGCAGCGTCTCAATAGAAAACTACAACTAAGGATTGCTAAGATTACACAGGAAGCGCAAGCATATGCTATACAACTATGTAGACAAAACTGGTCTGAGTTTTGTGCTTCCCTGAAAGGCACCCTAAGCACAGCCCAGACATGGACCATCTTAAGATGCATGCTCGACCCGAATAAGGCCAACTCAGTTACCAGCCGAACTCTCCAAACAGTTGCCCATAAGTTTCAAGGCACAGACCAAGACCTCATAACAGCCACGCATCGCAAGAACATAGGAGACCACACCCCTCCATGCACCCTGACCTATGAAGGACACCAAAATCAAAGCTTAGACGCCTCCATAACGGTATCTGAAGTTTATGCTGCAGCAAGAATAGCTCAGCGGAACACAGCACCGGGCAGAGACAAGGTTACCAACGCTATAATTTGAAACCTCAGCAACGACCATCTGAAAGACCTAACAGAATACATTAACAAGGAATTATGAGAGAAAGGCCAGGTACCAGCTGAGTGGCGCCATGCGGACATCATTATGATTCCAAAGGCCGGGAAAACCCCGGCAGTAGAGTCCCTCCGCCCAATCTCCTTAACCTCCTGTCTGGGCAAACTGTATGAAAGAATCATACACACCAGACTCCAGAACTATATAGAAGATAACAACTTTTACCCCTACACTATGGTGGGATTCCGAAAAGGTCTCTGTACACAAGATGCCTTCCTAAGGATTAGCGAAGAAGTGATTAATACAATACCCGCCCACGGAGAAAACCTTCTTTTATCCCTGGATTTAAAAGGAGCCTTTGACAACGTCTCCCATCAGGCTATCCTAGAGGAGCTGAGTGGTCTAAACTGTGGAGAGAGGATCTTTAACTACATCAAGGCTTTCGTCTCCAACAGAACCGCCACCATAGGCATTGGTAAAGTCCATTCTCATCCCTTCCCCATGCCTAACAAGGGTACTCCTCAAGGGGCTATAATATCACCCCTCCTCTTCAATATTGCCATGAGAAAGGTAGCAAAAAAGCTTGAAACGCAGCCCGACATAGGCTACACGGTCTATGCCGATGATATAACTCTATGGGCCACACACGGTGTCCTTAGCCCAAAAAGAAGAAGCCCTACAAGAAGCCATACACAGGGTTGAAGAATTTGCTGCGGAAAGTGGTCTGGAGTGTGCCCCGGAGAAGTCGGAGGTCATTAGACTCCACAAACTTCCTTACACATCCCCAGGAGAAGTTGAGCTTTTCCTGGGAGGACGCAAGATTAATGAAGTGGACAAGATCCGGATACTGGGGCTCTGGCTTCAAAGTAACCTCAGATCCGACCATATCATCAGAACTGTCAAAACAACAGTTAATCAAATCTGAAGAATGATCCGCCGCATTACCTGGCACCGCAAGGGTATGAGAGAAGAGGACACCCTTAGACTCGTCCAGGCCCTAGTTCTGAGCAGGATAACATACGGCCTCCCTTGCCAAAAACTGGGCACTGTGGAAACCAGAGCTATCGATACAATCATAAGAGGGGCTTACAAAACTGCCCTCAATCTTCCAATAGCCACTTCTACAGAACGACTCCTAGAGCTTGGTGGTCTGCACAACACTTTTACCGAGCTCCAAGAAGCCCTCTTGGAAAGCCAAAAAGAACGCCTTCTAACAACCAATGCGGGAAGGACGATCCTGACTAAATTAGGGACATGGCCGGGGCTGGAGACAAGAGGCAGTAAAACCTCTCTCCCACTCCAAACCCAAGAAAAGATCAACGTTAGCCCAATCCCACGTCACATGCATCATGCGCATCACCAAGGCAGACGACAAGCGAGAGCAAAGGCACTCAGAAACACCTAGAAAGCGACCGTAAAGCCGTTTATGTAGACATTGGGGCCTACCCCACGGCGGGAAAGTTCTCAGTCGCTGCGATTGACCACCAACTAAAACCGGCTCTCCAAGCTTCTATCTATGCAGAAAACCCCTCCTCTGCAGAGGCTCTGGCAATAGCTATCGCCATTAAACATAAAGACCAAAGAGGAGAGTCCTCCCACGTTATAACAGACTCCCAACAAGCCTCCCGAGACTTTCTTCATGGCAGGCTTCCCTCAAGAGCAAAACAGCTACTTGGCAATCTCAGCCAAACACACAAACTAACATGGACATCTAGTCACGGAGGACTAGCTGGAAATGAGGTAGCCAACGATCAAGCCCGAGATTTAACCCACCGGGCGGATCCTCATACCTACCCGACGCCCATGCCTAGCACCTATGGTGACAGATTAGAACATATTCGGCTGGAGCGCAGAAAATACCCACCCCCTCACATAAAACTAGACTCCTCCGCAGCTATAGACTGGAGGAAAATTCAGACCAACACTTTCCTTAACTTGTTCATCCTACACAAGATTAGCCTCACTCAATATCAGAATACATGCCCTTGGTGTGGAGCTTGCCCTACGCTCTACCACATATCGTGGGAATGCACAACGAAACGAAAACACTTAACTGTATCCAACCCGACATATGAGCAGTGGGAGGTGACCCTGACCAGCGAGACCCTGGATCAGCAACTTAAGTTCGTTCAGCAAGTCCGTCAGTCAGCTAAAGCCAGTGGCGCCTTGGACTAGGGGTGCCACCCAAGTTACTCTAGCAACCTTCCTCAATTCAAATAAGTTTTCTCTCTCTCTCCTGTTTATGGTTTTTAGGGGTTTAAAGTCCCAAAGCGACTCAGACTTTTAAGGATGCCTCAATGAAAGGCTCTAGAAATTTCGACCATCTAGGGCTCATTAACGTTCACTGACGTCGCACGGTACACGGGCTTCTAAATTTCGCCTCTAAATAGAACCCGCGTATTTCGGGTCAGCCGCTGAGAGAACACTGGTACCGAGTTCCATTGGGCGGTACCTTTCGGTACGCAACATGTCCACTGCGTTCTTGTTGATGCAGGTGGTACTGTCCCATTCGAGGTGCACATCAGTATTGGCGTTCTGACTGGCATTGTAGCGAACTGTTTTTTTGGCCTCATCTGAGCCTACTCCAGGTCTGGCTGCGCGCCTTTGAACAGTCTCCCCCCGCCCTACAAGTGGCAGCACTTCGGGTGACCTGCGGGGCGGGCGCCACCTGGCAAAACACTTCTGGTGTCGAGACGCACTGTGAGCCAGTTTCGACGCCAGAAAGTGCATTGTCAGCCGGCGACCCTATGCGGAGGGGCATGAGTCAGATGTTGGAGGGGGTCTGTTACTTTTGCCCTGATGGCACTTCCAACAACTTATGCCTATCTTAGACTTCCTCTTTCATTGCAGTGGGAATCTCCATTTTTCCTACAAAACTGTTCATACTGTTAGTGATGAATATTTTAGGTACTGTATGAATTATTACGAAATTCTTGTGTAGCTTATGCTATCTTCAATTGCTAATGACACTGACCGTCTTGACCTGTTAATGTACTTTGATTTCTGCCCGCACCTGACTTCTTCCTTTCTGACCATGCACTTTATTGCTAGTGTATTCCTTATGTGGTCTGTATGTATTATAACTACTGCTTATTAATTTGGCAGTTCTGCTACTTCTATCGCAGCTTTGGGACTCAGGACTGAGTGCTGTGATGTATCATAATCACAGTCTTTGTTTCCTGGAAGGGCTTGTCACCATCCTGCCTGGGTACCTTGCCTCTACTTATCTTGCACACTGTCATTTTACATCAGCAAACTGTTACATATCATCTCTATGGTAAAGTCATGTTATTGGTTCAAAGTGAAGTATCTTTTCTCGGGCAAAAATCTTGACTCCTGGAATCTCCGCTGTGCCATTGACTCATACATTTGGGTATTTATTCTCGACTACCTTTTCCTGCTCTTTTTTCAAATACAGTGAAATTCTGCTTTGCCTACCTATTGCAGGCAGTGTTTCTTAATTACATATTTTAGGGTCTGCATGCTTTTAAAATTCTCTGCATTTTTCTTTTCAGAAAAAGGAGGCGTAAGGAAAAATTGCCTTTCTGCGTTGCAGCTTTCATTGAAGAAGGCGACTCAGTGGCTGCGGTGACCTCTAAATGGCTGCCTAGGTCCAAAGGTGCCTGCATGTGGCCACCGAATGGCTTCGGCTCCTCCGCAGTCGAACAACTAGCGCGCAACCTTGCCATACCAACCTCGAGTGAATGGTCTGCCCTTGCAGGGTATTGGTGTATGCAGGTAAAGAAATCACTGATACTCATACGTGTTATTGTTTTTTATTGTTATTGTGTTATTGTCATTTCGATCCTCCTCATTAGATACATACTGGGAAGCCCACCGAAAAGCTACCATTGCAGAACAAGCCTCTCATCTTGAATCATCTGAGGGAAGTGAAGATGAGGCATTAGATAGGCATGGTGAGGGACGGTTTTGTTTGAATGCAGCCCTTTCTATACAAGCCAGATAGGCATATTCAAGAAAACTTATGTTCGAGAAACACGTACACGCACACGAGCGCAAACTTGCTTGAGAGAAGGGGTTCACGGAGAAAGACTGCTGGCAGCAAATTCCTTCAGAGTCACCTAACCAAGCTTGTAATTGATGACCCTTTCAAGCTTGACAGGTCTGGTACTCTGGTAGAAGCACTTCGAGAGGACGCTGGCTGATCTAACTACAGATTTTCGGTGGACATTGAGGAGTTGTTTTATTCGGTACCGAACGAGAAAGTTTTCTTGGCCGTCCGTGAATGCATAGAAGCAGCTGGCGCAGTGCCTTTTCAAAACTCGTGGGGTGTTTCAGTCGCTGGTTTTTTTACGGTTATTGAACCTGTATCTGAATCCGATGGTAGTTAGTTTTGAGAATGGGTGCTATGTTCAAAAGCGCGGGACATGTATCGGGTGTTGTGTCGCGCCTTCTTTATGCGAGTTATGTCTAGCTAAATTTGACCGAGACTTGAAGGCTTATCTATAGAACCATAGCATTGTGGGTATTTTCAGATACGTTGACAATTTTCTAGTCCTTCTATAAGTGGATTTGAACAATGATGTTTCTACGGTTGCTGACTCAGTCCAAGACTCTGAACTTTACCCTTGAACTACCACAGGAGAACCGTCTACACTTTTTAGGCCTAAAACTGTTTTTTATTAATGACAAACACCTTTTTGTGCTTACATTCCGCGTTCGAAAAAAGCTCTGTTACTATTTCACTCATCTCATTCTAAGCTCGTAAAACGTGGCATTGCGTCTTCTTGTCTAAGATCAGCCCTTTCGAAGGCGTGCACGCACAGGGTTAAATCCAGTTTTGACCACCAGGTTGAACGTTTAGAGCAAGCTGGATTCCCGAATTCAGTATTAGTTTCTGTAGCAGAGTCGCTGCTTAGACAATTTAGAGGGCTTGAGAGGGGCCTCGATGTTCCTCACTTCACGCTGGCAAGAGAAAAAGGGCCTTTTCAAGTCATCCCATATGTGCACAAGCTATCACACAATGTCATAAGGGTGGCTAATAAGTTCGGAGTTGAGGTTGTTTTTACAGCCCCTTAGAAATTGTCCCGCCTGTGCGCCATGACCAGCAAGTGCCAGGGTAAAAGAGAAGAGAACAAATATGTCACGAAACACCAAACTCAGTTTATGCCCTGCACTGTTGGTGTGGTGTGCATGGTTCCACTCAGCTGTGCGTCTGTGTACATAGGCCAGACGGGGCGCTGTCTATATGACAGGCTCAGAGAGCATGCCGACTCCCTGGGCTCAAATGGCGGCTCGAACCATCATTGCATTACCTTAAATGCAAACACTACATAGACAGGAATAAGAAGAAGAAACAGCAGTGCCGCCCTCTCCTCCGTTCTACAGTGGTTATCGGGATAGCTTCCGATAGGCTGGCCCGGGAAATAGTGGAGGCCCTCGAGATATCTACTACGCAAGGCTGCGTCAGGAAGGCATCGGTAGCCCTTCCCAAAAAAGAACTTGGTTTTCTCCGCGACCAATAACTCGCTTTCTTGTTCCTGCTTTCTGGGCATTTCCCCTGAGTATAAATTGTCTTGACCTATCACTGATGGTATACTTGCTGTACCAATGTGCTCCCACACGTGTTGCACTGGATATTGTACGCTTGCGCCCTTTGTGCTTCATAAGGCGATGTATCGTTTCCGAGAATAGAATTTCAAGTTTGCGCTCGTCTGTGTACGTGTTTCTCCCTCCGTCTTGTGTTATTCTGCGCAAATGTTTCTTGAATATGTCGATACACCAACTGGTCCAACGTTCTGCTCTACTAAGCCAGATAGGACATTTTCACCATATTTCAGAACCATGCAATGTTTAACAGGCACTGCATTGCTGACACTGCATGAATTATGAGAAATGACAGACGAAAAATGAATGCATGAGCAGTAGGTATTCTCAGGTGACATGTGGCACAATACCATGCTCATATTGGGGAACCGTGTTTCCTGGGGTACTGGCAGAACGAATTTAGATGGGATATCGTAAAAAGAGGGAGCACTGGTGTTAAGCCAGAAATTTTGACTGCTGATTGGCAGTGGCGAGAGTAATGGGGCAGGTGTAGAGCGGTGTGAAGTGTGACTTGTAATGCTCAAATTGCTGCGTATTCTTCTTTCTGAGATAGTTCACTGAAAACCTTCGTACAAAAGGAAATTTTGCAGTTGGCCTTTTTGCATTGAGAAACCATTCGTCCAGACCACGACTTGCCTGTTTTGAAGCTGCAAACAAGATGCAAGATTTTCTACGTCTTAAGCAGGCATATCTGTAGTGGTAGCAGAGGTGTGGCGTCATATGCTCGTCTGCTCAGGCATAGCACACCAGGGGCGCGATTAGGAGACGCGCAAAATCGTCTCAATCGGAAAGTGTCTCAAAAAGTGTCTCATTTGCCCCGTTCCTATTGGTCGGCCGTAACCAGCGGCCATGTTGATTTTTGCGTCACCGGCCAACGTCATAAACGTGCAGAAGTGTTGACGTTGCTTACCTAATTATGTGAGCCGATTGAGACCAATTTTCGGGACTGGAACGAGTGGTCTCAAACCGCTTGAGACAGAGAATGGCGGTTGTTTATATCGCCGGTGGCCACGCGAGCAACGGTGTAAGAGGGTGCATGAAGACGGTTTTGACGTGCCGGACGAGTTGTTTCGACGTTTTGACATAGGAAGGAGCACAATGGCTGTGCGACGAACTCGCCGTTGAACTTGGAGGCGTGCGGGTGAGTGCGCGGTCAGTGGAGCGGCAAGTGGTGTGCGCGCCTTCGCCGCCGGTGGGTTTCAAGACACCGTAGGAAATGAAGTAAACGTCGGCGTAACCCAGCCGACTGTGAGCAAGTGTTTGCGGTGAGTTGCGGAGACCACTGTCAAAGTCAAGTCGCAGAAAGTGCGCGCTTTCCGGCGAGACCCCCAACACAAGACGGCGGCGAAGGAGGACTTCCTTCGCATAAACTTTCGCCACCGCAATATCCCCGGCGGCGTCATCCGAGCATCATCCGAACGGAACAGCAACACCAACACGAATCGGCATGAGTTGGTTACGAGGCGGAAGAGTGATTGTTGCCGCAGTGACCTGGCGTGCCGGCTCTTAATTCCCGCAGTGAGATTTCAAGCTCCCAGCAGCTGCACCGGTCTGCTCCCATATGTCGGCAGTTGCTGCAGTGTGATTATTCATGGTCGCCTGGTATTTTCTGAACAAAAATAAATAGAACCACGCATCGCCCTTAGAGCACATTTGCCATCGATAGCAAGCTAGGTGAGTTCACACTGGCGAGTCGCGGAGGTAGCGCGACAGGCTTAATCGATTTGTTACCCTCCCTCCACGCTTTCCATGCGCTTCGTAAACCGTAACTAATTGACAGAAATCGGTCGCGCGACGTTTGCGACTCGCCAGTGTGAACTTGCCTTAAAGCTGCCTTTGCCGGTTTTCGAGCCAATCGCTCCTTGCAAAGTGATCTCGGCAGAGGCGTAAGAATCACTGCCTTTAATTAGGTTTTTCCGCGCACTTAAGACGTCTGCACAGTACTTTGATTCTACGTAATGTGTAAAAAAAACAGGAGAGCCATCGAGTCAGCTGATTTTTTTCTGGCTGCCTTGTTTACGATCGATGAATATGTGGGTGGAGGGATAAGGCTGAATCCTTTGAATCAGGCGGCAGCTCACGCCACCTAGCCGACGCTTTTCCAGCGTCAGTGCACCCTCGCGCCAGCAAAAGTGACTGCAGAGCCACGGCCGCTCGATCTCCCTTGGGAGCGGCCTGCCGAATGCGCCTCGCGGCCTGTGATGGCGGAAGTACCAGCTTGCGCCGCTGCGGCGGCCGTGGCGCTGCCTATCGGTGAAGGAGTAGAAGCGCTGGCGGGGCGGTGGCGGTGTGCGCATTTGTAACGGAATCGTTGCCTGCAGTTTTGGGGTGTATGCACTGCACCTCGCGGTATGCACTGGGCCTCGGAGCCCTGTGAGTTAGGGCTCCGAAATTTAATAAAAATTATATTTCGATCTACTGGTTCTTTATCCTGTAGTATTAATAATGGTATAAAGTAGGGAACGGGGTTGCCGTGTATATTTTCACACCTTCGGAAACGCAAATAAAATGAGCACGGTCGCGTACGCGGATGTTTGTAGATATCCGCGTGGTCGGTAAATTTCGCAGCACACAAAGCTATCCAGGACACGCAACTGAGATTGCCATAACGACTACTGACATTGTTTTGTCCACGCATGCTCTACTCATGCCCTTTGTTTACGGCACAGACGCACTTATTACTTTTTTGGAAGAAAGCGCGCCCTCAGATAACCAGAAAATTTTTTTACTCAGTATTGTTGATGTATATAAAAGGCGGCGAGCAGTAAAGATTCTCCGTACATTTCCGCTTATGCAGGACATAAATACATGTTGTAACGTGACGGCGAGGCGGACAGGACTACACGGCGAATGGCCATGGCATCATTTAATGGTGGCGGGCCTTGCGCGACCGCTCCGGTACTCGCCACTGCTCACTCTGTAGTCTTGTAGTTGGCGACAATATTGTGAATTATGTCAAGGAGGAGGGGCTAAAGGCGAACCATGTGTTTCCTCACGAGACTTTCAGCACATCTGACAACAGCACAAGGATACTTTGTGTACCTCTGATACAGTAATAAATATACGCAGCGCACAAAAATGAAAGGGAATAGCTAGAAACACTTTAATAAGACCACTCGTCAGACATGTGCTCTCTATAGACGCAAGACTTTTCGGGACAGAGGCTTCCGCGAAAGTTTCAGGATACTTTCCAGCGAGCTATTCACATCTCCTGCCCAGTTGGCTAGGAGGCCTCAACAGCTTCTTAACAAAGGTCTCACAGAGTTCTTCACAGTGTTGTGGGTATATGCAGTATTTGCACCACATCACAGGGCAGTCCTTCAAGCGAGAAAGCACGACACTGGAAAGAAGTTTGGAAATACGTGCACAACGACGAAGCTTTGCTGACATAAAGGCCCTCTCGACGAACGCGCAGATGAGCTTGACTCCGGTCTCTCCCGTAGACGACCCAACAAACTTCTGCAGCGTGCTTCTGCACGGTAGTTTCAGAAGCTTTCTTCCGCGCACCAAGTCGTATCCTTTGGAGGACGTTGCTTTCCATAATATACACTTTCTCAATGTTGGCTCGTCCCAAGCTGGTCTTGCTTTGTCAAAGTTCATGACCTGTTCCAAGACAAATTTCGCAGTCTTGTCACCGTCTGCTGCAGCCTTGGGCATGTTCATTGCGGCCTGCACAGCTCGGTCATCTTCATAACGTTTCAATCGTTGGCGGACTTCGTCATAACTTTCTTGCAGCTTTTGCAGTCGTTCATTAAGTCTTCGGGTTTGCATTTCAAAGCGATGAGCTCGTATTTTAGTCTCGTCGAAAAAGCTTGTCAAATTGAATGACGTCCGACATTCTTCATCTTTACACTCCTTTATCCGACATACCTCTACACCAATGCAATCGTCCGAAGAATGACTTTCTGCTACATCTGACTGGACTCTGAAACTTTCGCTTCCGCCGTGTTCAGTGCTGAAATCTGAGTGTGCAGATTTCTCTTCCGCATTTACCTTCTAAAGTACCACTGAAGCCAACAGCCACAGAAACCAAGGGGCACAGGGGTTTTTTTAGAATAATTTATTTATTTTGTGGTGTTGATCAATTTATAATATTACTGAATATGTTATCGTTTAAAGCTAATTGATTAGAAAAGCAGAAGAAAAAACAACCACATTCCGCCGGTGGGATCCGAACCCACGACCTCCGTATTACGCGTCCGGTGCTCTACCTCTGAGCTACGGCGACGGCTGTCAAATCTTCTGCTTTCGGGGGTATTTATGTTGACAAATAACCTAACCTTGAGAGTGTTCATCAGCGTCACCCACGTTCATAAGCGGCGGACGTAGAACGTCCTGAGTTACCGCAGGTGTGACGTAGAACGTCATCGAACGGAGAGGGTGGAAGCTGCGTGAGAACCCTCTTATGCTTCCTATGGCGTCAAGGCTGCGAGAACCGAGGCCCTCGCTAAGCTATTAAGCAAACAAGGGAAGGGGAATGAGGGGCTCGTTATAAATATGACAGAAGCCAACAGCCACAGAAACCAAGGGGCACAGGGTTTTTTTTAATAATTTATTTATTTTGTGGTGTTGATCAATTTAGAATATTATACTGAATATGTTATCACTTAAAGCTAGTTGATTAGAAAAGCAGAAGAAGAAACAACCACATGCCGCCGGTGGACCGGTCGTCTGAGATGTGAGAAGGTCAGGTTGCGCACGACAAAGCGTTCTCCGCTTCTTTGAAGTCACCGGCTGTTTGTATGTGGGATAGAAGGGAAACTTCGTCGGAACCGCCGTCGGCCTGAGCAACTTGCGCTTCGTTCCTTGTCGATAATCTTCCTGATTGAAATGCAGTGAGCATACACTAGCTATGGAGCTCGGTTGGCTGCCCTTGTCACCACCTTGCCGCGAGATGTTGCGTAACCACTCCTCCCGAAGGTTTGCATTGGACGGTAGTTCATGGTAACAATGTTCCGGGTTTCTTGCAGCATTTGATAGGCAGCGCGGCACACAACAGTTTTTAGGCATTATCGAAAACCCCTTAGAGGATCTGGCAAAAAACGTGGCTTACGTAATCGTGGTAGGAGAACGTGCAACAGAGCTTACCGGAGCATTCTTTCGCTCGACAAAGGGGTACGACAAGGCACCACGTTTACAGTTATTCGCCAGTGTTGTGTGCAGCTACACTCAGAAAAAGAGTTCCCAATGCTTGTTTTCCACGCACGTTCGTGAGCGCAGTCAAGTTCGAACAGGAACACCACGTAAACGCAAGAGAAAACACAAAAAGCCTCAGCTTCCGAGCCTCCGACCGCGCCGGCCTGCCGGGAGCGTTTCACCGATGCTTGGCGCCCCTAGCGGCCGAAATGGCAAGCAGCCGCATCACACTCTCCCCTTTGTCTGCTCCGCGACTCGGCAGGCCGCTCCCAAGGGAGGAGAGATCGAGCGGCCGTGGCAGAGCAAACTTAATTGCAAAACTGAGGACGCTTCTTGTTTTGCTTAATGTTGTTAGGTTTGAAACATAGTTTGTTAGGAAAATAAAACATTGTTAATTTTAATAACGGCGTGTTTACAGCAAAACGTTAGCGTACGGTCCCCTATTGCGCAACTAAATGCTTCCTGGGTGGAGCGCTGGTACTAGCCGCTAAAGCCCCTAGCTAGGGACTTCACTGGCCACCGCTGATTGGTTGACCCCGCGGATGGCACCTCGCGGTATCGTCATTTTGACGTCACAGTCTCAAAATTGAGACAAAAACTTGTAATCGCACCCCAGGACCATTAATTCTATCACAGTCACCTGTCAGCAACCAGCTCTCCTGGCACCATGCTGCCTACGTACAGCAGCTCCCCGTTTTCCCCACTGCTCTTGCTTCTAGTTTACTTTATTGGCTCACCGGAAGTTAAGTGGTTTGCTGCGCTTTTAAACTTTAAAGGGTAAGAGACACCAAATTGTTTGTATGCATTTTTCCTTTAAAATGATGCCAAAGACATTGGTAAACAAGTCACTACTTAAAATTTACTTGGGCTTGACAAGTAATTTATAACCAAATGTTTTTCTATGTAATTCGTGTTTTGATTTATGCAGTTTAATGCCTATTGGGATGTCAGAGAAGCAGGAGATTTTGTGATGCAAACAAAGACTGCAGCATCATAGCTCTTCGTTCACTTGCGGTCATTCTAGCTTCTGGTGCTAGCATAAGAGTTGGCACAAGCTGGAAAAGCACTGATTATATTGTGGTTTTTGTATGCCTTGTGTGGCACCTACTCATTTTGGGAAAACCACTGTTTGGCTGCTTAATAAGGCCACAACCTGAACCATGTGGAACAAATTGAACCATAATTTTTGGCTAAACACAGAGGAATTCAAGTTGGTGATCCATGTTTAAGATGCGTTATACGTCATTAAAAAGCAAAGTCAGATTATGAAACATTTTGACACCACGCAAGAGGCTGCTAAACTGGGCAAGTTCAAGGAGCTTCTCACTTACGGGTGACTACTTGATGTGATATCTTAATAGAAACCGAATTTTTACTTTGGTAGCTATTTGCTAAATTCCTTCCATCTCATCAAAATAGTGAGTTTTGGCATTTTTGAAACTGAGCATGCACCTTCATTGCTTGTGTTCCAGAACGTGTCAGTTGTAGGAGAAACTAATTTTAGAGCCATGTATTCAAGGCGAGCAGTGATCTTTAAGTGCAATAGCTTCTAACTGGACATAAGGACAAAGTTAAGTTTGCCTGCATCTATAGTGCCGCATATCATTGTAGTGTTTGTTCGTTCACGCTCAAGGCTGCAGGAAAGGGTTGTTATCACTTTTGTTCGTGAAGCGAGAAGCGACCAGACTAATCTCGATTGATCGTAGCCATCAAAGGCTGCATCTAGGTTTTTCCAGATTACTGTAGATGATCTTGTCCTGTTATCTGGAAGTTTCCTTTCCGGCTTTAAATTGAGCAATTCCGCGAGCGGCGGCCATTCGTAGTTCGACGACCGCCGAGCACGCCTGTTGCTTACGCCGCTGCCGAGTGATTCAGTTCTTTTGAGCGCGCAAGTCAGCCCAAATAAAGAGCTTCGTTTGAAAGCCTTTGTTGCTGTCTTGCTGAACGCTGGACTGCCGTCACTACAACGTGACATCTGGTGGAGGTGCGGGGTAGCCTTTCATGTTCTGGACGCCCCCTAGAAGTTGTGACATCAGCCCTCTGAGTCATTTACCGACACACCTGAGTCCAGTCCACCGCGCAAGCCGACGCCTGCAAGGGGACGCACCAGAGTTAGGGATACTGCCGGACCCTACCCGGAAGCGCAAGCCAGCAGCAACGTCCACCATGAGCTTGCCCCAGACAATGACTCCAATCATTCTTCAGCAGCCCCGGGTGCCGCCAACCTTCGACGCTTCGCCAGGCGCCGACCCCGAAGAATCGCTGGAACAGTTCGACCGTGTGGCTGTCTTTAACAACTGGGACGATGCCATGAAAATTAGGTACGTCTTCTTCGCCCTGGAGGGACCAGCAAGAGTCTGGTTCGAGAATGAGGAAGCCGGCTCTGCCAACTGGGAAACCTTCAAGGAACAGCTTATGAAGACCTTCACAAACGTCGTGCGAAAGGAGAGAGCCCAGCAGCTGCTACAGTCTCGCATACAACACCCAAACGAGACCGTTGCAGTGTATACTGAGGAGATGAAGCGTCTCTTCCGGCGTGCCGACATGAACATGAAGGAAGAAGAGAAGGTGAAGTTGCTTATGCGAGGAGTTAAAGAGCAACTCTTTGCCGGCCTCGTCCGCAACCCAGCGAAAACCGTCGCGGAATTCGTAGAAGAGGCATCGACAATGGAAAAAACCCTTGACGCCCGAGCCCGCCAATATGACCGCCAGCAGCGCGTCTTCTCAGCAAACTGCCTGGACACCGTTAACAACGATAACCTGCGGGAGGTTATCCGTCAAGTTGTGCGAGAAGAGCTCCAACGATTGCTTCCCACGGGAACGCAGCCGCAGCTTTCATCGCTCACTGACATCGTCCGGGACGAGGTTTAACAGGCCTTGTGTGTGACGCCGACACCCACGCAGCCTCTGCAGCCCCCAGCCATGACTTATGCCGCAGCTGTGCGCCGTCCTGCCCCTCGACGACGGGACCCAAGCCCCTATCGCCCTCAGCCAACTGCGTTGGACCGCCGCCCTCTCGCCACAACCCGCCCGTCCTACGAGCGTCGCACACAGCCGAGGAAATGCGACGAGTGGAGAAATCCCGACCAGCGCCGCCCACTATGCTTCCACTGTGGCGAAGCCGGTCATGTCCTGCGGCGCTGCCCATACAGAAGACTGGGCATCCGAGGGTTCTCTTACGATGCTCCACGACCCCGACCCGGCCAGCGACCAGCCGAAATCGAGGAGTTTTTGCGTCGGGAAGAATAATCATCGCCGAGCCGCCTACCACGTTCCCCGTCGCCATCGTCCCCGCGCTTTGTATCTCCTAGCCGAGGTTACACCGTGCGTGGACGCTCCCCCAGCCCCCGAAGGTTAAACTAAATAAAGCAGCCTCTGGAGGTGAGGTTGCTTCTAAGCGCAAGGACAAAGATCCTCCACCGACGACAACTCCGACGACAACTCCGACGACAACTCCGACGACAACTCCGACGACACCTCCGACGACACCTCCGACGACACCTCCGACGACACCTACGACGACAACTTCGACGAAAACTTCGATGACAACACCGACGACGACGACGACGCGGCCAGACTTGACGCCTTTACCGCTACCCATAGAAGTAACGTCGGAGTACGCCCACCGCAGCCTCACTACCCGACGAAGCCGAGATCGTACACCGAAGACCACGTGTACCACGAAAACGCGAACAAGTGACCTTGAAGTTACGGTCGACGGTCACGCGGTTATTGCCTTAGTCGACACGGGAGCTGACTACTCCGTCATGAGCGGGCCATTCGCTGTCCGACTCAGGAAAGTGACAACAACTTGGGATGGCCCGCTGATCCGCACCGCAGGTGGTAACCTTATTACGCCGCCAGGACGCTGCACCGCAAGAGTTACAGTAAATGGGCGAACCTATGCTACAACCTTCCTGGTCCTACAGAAATGCTCCCGAGACGTTATTTTGGGAATGGACTTCCTGAATGAACATCGGGCGATCATCGACCTTCGATCCAAGTCGATCAAGCTTTCCACGGACAAAGCCATATCTGCAGCGACGACAGCGACTCATCGCGTTGCCTTAAACGTCCTCGACGAAGCACTGAGCGTGCCGCCCCGATCTAGTGTCGTCGCCTGCATAGGTACAGGAGACATCGAAACTGCCGAAGGCGTCGTCGAGGGGAACACCCAGTTACTCCTTGATCGAGGACTGGGCGTCGCAAGGGGAGTCGCCCAAATACGAAGTGGCCAAGCCCAGGTGCTGCTAACCAACTTCACCGAAGAATACCGGCATATAAACAAAGGTACGACGATCGCTTTCCTCGACAAGCTGGCAGACATCAGAGACATATTTGCCCTACCCGACCAACCCGTAGAATCATCCGACCAACGCCATCAACCAACGTTTGATATCAACCCAGCATTACCACGGAGCAGACAAGATCAAATACGCAGTCTTCTTCAAAAGTACAGCGATTGCTTCTCATCAGCATCGAATGTACGACGAACCAGGCTTGCCAAGCACCGCATTGTGACAGACGAACACGCCCGACCACTGGCGAGAAAGCCCCTACCGCGCATCGCCGCTAGAACGCCAAGCTATCCGCAAGCAAGTTGAGGAAATGCTTCGTGACGACGTTATCCAGCCATCAAGGAGCCCCTGGGCAGCACCAGTCGTCCTAGTGAAAAAGAAAGACGGCACCCTTCGCTTTTGCGTCAATTACCGCCGCTTGAACAGCATTATGAAGAAGGATGTCTACCCCCTCCCCCGCATTGACGATACATTGGACCGGCTGTGCAACGCTAAGTACTTCTCATCGATGGACCTGAAGAGCGGCTACTGGCAAATTGAAGTCGACGAAAGAGAGCGCGAAAAGACTGCGTTCATCACGCCAGACGGACTCTTTGAGTTCAAGGTGATGCCATTCAGCCTCTGCTCTGCCCCAGCGACGTTCCAGCGAGTAATTGATACGGTGCTCGCAGGCTTGAAGTGGCAGATTTGCCTAGTCTACTTAGATGACGCTGTTGTCTTCTCCTCAAGCTTTGAAGACCACCTCAGAAGGCTTCGGATTGTGCTGGAAACGATCAAGTCTTCAGGCCTGACCCTGAAACCAGAGAAGTGCCACTTCGCCTACGAGGAGCTGCTGTTCCTTGGTCACGTCGTAAGCAAGGATAGAGTTCGCCCGGACCCCCAAAAGACGGCTGCGATCGCAGAGTTTCCAGAGCGTAATGACAAGAAAGCTATACACAGCTTCCTTGGATTGTGCGCTTATTACCGGCGATTCGTCAAGAACCTTTCGCGCATCGCTGAACCTTTGACCCAACTTACCAAGGCTGACGTGCCTTTTAAATGGGAAAGGCCGCAAGCGGAAGCTTTCAACGAGCTGAAGCGCCGCTTACTTTCCCCTCCTGTGCTCGGGCACTTCGATGAAAACGCCGAAACCGAAGTTCATACCGATGCAAGCAGCGTGGGCTTAGGAGCGGTCCTGGTTCAGAAAAATGGCAGACAGGAGAAAGTTATCGCGTACGCTAGCCGTTCACTGTCGAGAGCCGAAGCCAACTATTCGACGACAGAGAAAAAATGTCTCGCCATTATTTGGGCCACGTCCAAATTTCGCCCCTACCTATACGGACGACCATTCAAGGTTGTGAGCGATCACCATGCTCTGTGCTGGCTGGCCAATTTGAAAGATCCCTCCGGCCGCCTTGCTCGTTGGAGCCTGCGTCTTCAAGAATTCGACATAACTGTAGTCTACAAATCTGGCCGCAAGCATTCCAATGCAGACTGCCTATCGCGAGCCCCCGTAGACGCAGCACCGGAAGAGGAAGACGACGACGCTTTCCTAGGACCGGTGAGCGCCAGCAGTTTCGCGCAGCAGCAGCGCTCGGATTCTGAGTTGCAAAGCCTAGTTGATTATTTGAAAGGCAAGACCGCATCGCCTCCCCGGGGGTTCAAGCGCCAACTCTCGTCCTTCGTCCTTCACAATAATGTCATCCTGAAGAAGAGCTTCGCGCCCAACAGGACAGTGCATCTTCTTGTTGTACCCAGAAATCTCAGGCAAGAAATTTTGCAGGCATGTCATGATGAGCCGACTACAGGGCATCTCGGGATTACTCGCACGTTGCACCGCATCCAGGAGAAGTATTATTGGCCGCGGCTAGCTACCGACGTTTCCCATTACGCGAAAACGTGCCGTGAGTGTCAGCGACGCAAAACGCCTCCGTCTAGACCAGCCGGACTCCTGAACCCCATACCACCGCCAACTAAGCCCTTTCAGCAAATAGGGATGGACCTCCTCGGCCCCTTTCCGACTTCATCATCAGGTAACAAGTGGATCATCGTGGCCACCGACTACATGACCCGCTACGCCGAAGCAAAAGCGTTGCCTAGTGGTACCGCAACAGAAGTTGCAAAATTTTTTGTCGAACAAATTCTCCTGCGACACGGCGCCCCCGAATTGCTCATCACAGGCAGAGGAACGGCATTTACAGCGGAGGTGACGCAAGCCATTTTAAAGGCATCACACAAAGTCTTATACGCAGTTATCTGCATGAGAGGTCCCAGTTCACATCCATACACGGCATTGCATCGGGGAAAGGTGACATTAAATACGGCGTTCCTCAGGGCTCTATACTCGGGCCGCTGTTATTTGTTCTGTACATCAATGACATCGTTAACATTTCGTCAGCGGGAGAAGTGTTGCTGTATGCTGACGACACAAGTGTATTTTTTTCCGGAGAGAGCCTTGAGGAACTTGAGGCGACGTCAAACGCATGGCTGCATGAGCTTAGTTTACGGGTATTAACAAACAAGCTTCAAATAAATACAAAGAAAACAAAATATATGATATTTTCTTCAAAAAATAAACCCAATGTCTTCAACCTAAACCTGAACTTTAATGATGCATTGCTTGAGCGCGTAGATTGTCATTCCTTTCTAGGTGTTACTTTTCAGTCGAACTTGTCATGGTCCTATCATGTAGAAAATATAAATAATGAAAGTAGCCAGATCTATTGGAATGTTATGCCGCCTTCGAAATCTCGTCCCTGCCAGGCTCAAAAAACATCTTTCTTTTTCACTTGTACACTCACACTTTAATTACTGTGCATTAATATGGGGAACTGGAATTAAGACCGATAATGATAGATTATCTGCACTGCAGCGAAGGGCGATTAGAACAATATATAAAGAAAATGTACACCCTGTAACCTTAATGAGAACACAAAATATCCGACCTTTTCACGAAATATACACACAGAAATTATCTGCCTACATATTCTCTGAAGTATCAAGCAATTACAGTAGATTTGTTAGTCATTATCTAAATAGAGATACTGGCCACAATTTGCGTAGGACTTTCATTGTCATAGAAAAACCAAGGACAAATTATGCTAAACAGACAATTGATCATCAAATTATGAAACTATGTAATAATTACCCAGACATTCTCGAGATCGCAAAATCATGTAGAAGTCTGAGAACTTTCAAGCGCAGAATACAACTTCTTTTCACTCCAAACAGCTTGCCAAACATGTACGAATAATGATTTCTAATTGGAAACTTATTGTGTTCTCGTTTCTATATTTGTGGACAAAGTGTTAACAATATGTGTTTTTCTTTTTGAACTTGCTCCATGTGCATTTTTGTACGGTGATGACTGCTGTATGCAATTGTATGTGTACTGTCTCCATGTATTTTGTAACCGGAATTGTATTTTGTAACCGCTGCTGTTGTGCCCAGTGGGGCCAGGGCCTCGTCAGGAGACAATTAACCTTTTGTCCAGCTCCACGGGCAGTACCATGTATTGCCCATTCAATAAATAAATAAATAAAATAAATAAATAAACTACAGCCAGACAAGCCATCAGAGGACAACTGCCTATCATCCACAAACCAACGGCCTCACAGAGCGTCTGAACAAGACCATCGAAGACATGCTCTCCATGTACATCGACGCCGAACACAAGACGTGGGACTCCATTCTGCCCTACGTGATGTTCGCTTATAATACTGCCGTCCAGGAGACCCCATTCCAGCTGGTATACGGCAGGAAGCCCACGACAACACTCGACGCAATGCTCCAGCACGTTTCTGACGAAGACAACCTCGACGTCGCCGACTGCCTTCATCGCGCCGAGGAAGCCCGAAGACTTGCGCGGCTTCGCATTCAAGACCAGCAGCACACCGACGCCCGTCGCTACAATCTGCGCCCACGAGACACGCATTACAAGCCAGGTGATCGGGTTTGGATATGGACGCCAGTTCGCCGCCGTGGATTGAGCGAAAAGTTGCTGTGACGCTACTTTGGCCCGTACAGGGTTCTCCGTCGCATCGGTGACCTCGACTATGAAGTCATCCCCGAGGGCACGACAGCATCTCGGCGACGCCGCACACGCCCGGAAGTCGTACATGTCGTACGCCTGAAGCCATATTATGAACGCTAAAGGACTCGAAGTTTTCATTTTCCGTGTTTATTTTCATTTTAAAGCATCGAGACGATGCTTCTTTTCGGAGGGGGGTAATGCCACATATCATTGCAGTGTTTGTTCGTTCACGCTCTAGGCTGCAGGAAAGGGTTGTTATCACTTTTGTTCGTGACGCGAGAAGCGACCAGACTAATCTCGATTGATCGTAGCCATGAAAGGCTGCATCTAGGTTTTTCCAGATTACTGTAGATGATCTTGTCCTGTTATGTGGAAGTTTCCTTGCCGGCTTTAAATTAAGCGATGCCGCGAGCGGCGGACATTCTTAGTTCGACGACCGCCGAGCACGCCTGTTGCTTACGCCGCTGCCGAGTGATTCAGGTCTTTTGAGGGCGCAAGTCAGCCCAAATAAAGAGCTTCGTTTGAAAGCCTTTGTTGCTGTCTTCCTGAACGCTGGACTGCCGTCACTACAACGTGACAACTTATTACTGTGTTGTAATGAAAGAAACAACTTTTTATGAAATTAAGCTTTTATAAGTAAAAAAAGGGAAAACAAAATGAATGAAATACAGCTGATGCAACAACCGCGCACTTCTTTAAAACTGCTGTGTTAAAACAGTTTTTCATGCAATGATCGCTGAGGCTAGATTAAACCAATGTTCACTCCCAGGCGATGATCACTGAGTTCTTTTTGTGATTGGTGTTATGAGTTAGATTTGATTATCTTGACAACTTATAAATCCAGTTTTCTTGGCTACAAATGCATCTTTTGTGGTCAGATAAACATCAGCGTAGCAGGAATGAGCTACATAATCAATGTTTACTCAGCACAAAATTTGAGCAGGGTTTTCCTAAGTGTCTCAGCAACTACAGAATTTTTCCGGGCAAAACAGCTATCCTTATTCAAAAGGCAGTTTACGTCCATTGATACCAAAGTGATCTCATTCATCTCGAACTTAAGTGCTGAATTTTTTTTATTTTTTTCATGAAAGTGAGCTACGCTGGTGCTGTAGATCAGTTTATTATTTCTGTTATCAGGAAGAAGGGAAGTGGGAGAGACATTGCAAAAAGAATGAAAAACTGCGCAAAAATGACTGGACTAGAGAGAAGCATACGGGACAAGCGCAGACTCTCCCATCTACCCGTGTACTCGTTCTCTTTTGTGCCGTCCTTTTTGCGCAGTTTTTTATCGTTATTATAATGTCGTATCAACTAGGCCCTCATCATACCCTTCTAAAAGTCAGGAAACTAAAATATGGACAGGTGCGATCGCTTCGAATGAATATTTTCTAAATGGGAACAGGAAACGGGTGATATACACAGTGAAGAATCGAGCAGTCAGAACGGGCACTCTGTGTCTGGCCTTGAAAATAACTAGAAATGTTTTTGAGCACTAACCTAGGGAGAACACCTGAGAGCCGCCGCGGTGGCTCAGTGGTTATGGTGCTCGGCTGCTGACCCGAAAGACACGGGTTCGATCACGGCCGCGGCGGTTGAATTTCTTTGGAGGAAAAATTCTAGAGGCTCGTGTACTGTGCGATGTCAGTGAACGTTAAAGAATCCCAGGTGGTCGAAATTTCCGGAGCCCTCCACTACGGCGTCTCTTATAGCCTTAGTTGCTTTGGGACGTTAAAGTCCGTAAAAAAAAGAATACCTGAGGGTATTCCTGAGGGTAGGGAGAATATGTGAGGATTGGAAGAAAGCTATTTTTGTACCGTTTCTTAAACCTGGAGAGCCAAAAACCTCCCCTAGCAGTTATAGACAGACAGCCCTTAGGAGTTGCCTATAGCCAAATCTTTTGAAAGTGTCCTGAATAAAAGATTGACGTTTGTCCTTGAATCACGTGAACTCCTTGACATCCATTAATGTGGTTTTAAAAAAGCATACTCAACAAGTGACCATCTAGTTCACCATGAAAATAGTACGTACTTGCGCGAAAGACGGGACGCAAACAAGGAAACACAAACCACATATACAAAGCGCGACTTCCAACTAGTTTATTTCACAGAGAGCTACACATCTATACTCAAGAAGTCAAACACAGCGATAAAAACCGACGCATGCACATCTCACCTCAGGATACCGCCACCACAGGGGCTGCCTGATTACATCAACAGTTCTAACAACCCCCGTCACTGCTATCAAGAATGAAAGAAGAATCGTGAGGTGATAAATAAGGAAAGGTGACATTAAAAATATATTGTAGCAAAGCAGTGTCAAAACCAAAACCAAAGGCATGTCAAAGCGTAAAAACAAATCATCGTAGCAAAAGCAGTGTCAAAAAGGCAAAACACAACACTAAAAAACAGCCGGTGAACAGGATAAAAAACGCATTACAACGAAGAATTCAAACAACAATCGAAGGCTAGGCCACCCAACAACAGTACGACCCGAAATAAAATGGAAACCTGAGGCGCAGCAGAATTTACACGTGCCCGTCTAGAAAAGTAACCTCTTTGTTAAGAAGTAAGAGAGATGCAGTGCTAGTGCATTTATCTCCAGAGTTAGTGATATGAAATGCCTCAATAATTTCCCTCTGAAGTTTGGTCTTTGCATGTGCCAAAATCGTGGTGCCTCTAAGCAATGGCTTGCATTTGTGACTGATGACGTGCTCGGGGAGGCGTCGTTTTTTACAGTCCTCTTGTGTTCACGCAGTCTCTCGTTGACGCACTTTCCTGTTTGTCGTATGTATACGCTACCGCAAGACAAAGGAAGGCTGTATACAACATTGGTAGCGCATTCGACATATTGTTTTACATGTTTCTTATTACATGATTCATGCTTTCTAGACAGGACGGAGCAAATGCCAGACAGCTTGCTGGGGGCAGAAAAAAGGACCTTCACATCATATCTTTGGCCTATCTTCTTCAAGTTATGTGAGATTCCATGAAAATACGGAATGACTTTCATGCACTGTCTAGGCGCGGTAAAGTTCGAATCCTTCTTGTTGCCTTGTTTTATCTTCTGTAGAAGATTCACGGTGACACTTCTGATGACATCAATGGGGTACCCTGCTTTTTCTAGACGGGAGATCTGTCCTTCAAAGCTGTTTTTTATGAAGTGCGGGCAGCTTTTGTCGAGGGCTGCTTTAAGAAGGGTTGTAACGATTCCCCTTTTTATGAGCTTAGAGTGGGGACTTTCATAGGGAAGAAGACTTTTTTCGTGCGTGGCTTGTACTCATAGCACAGATTGCAGCCAGGTTGACCGAAGGTTACCTGTAGATCCAAGAACTGAATACAATTTGCTTGAGGGAATTGCCAGGTGTATTTCAGGCCCATAGATTCAGTGGTGAACAAATTTACTATCTCTGGCACCATTTCTTCTAAATTCTGTTCTGACGAAGTATCGAGAATGCCTAAGTAATCGTCCACATACTTCAGAATTTTTACAATTGCCGTCCCTGTTAGGTTATTCTTGATCCGGGTGTCCGTGGCAGACAGGTATATGTTGCAGAGCACCACGGACAACACCACGGTCTGATGAGAGAATGATTGACTGGATACAAGATTACCTGCACTTACGGAAACAAAGAGTAGTTATTAATGGAAAATTATCAAGCGAATGCATTGTATCTTCTGGTGTACCTCAAGGATCAGTGCTCGGACCTTTGTTATTTTTGATCTTTATGAATGACATTTGCTCTAATATCTCCTCTCATATTTGTCTGTTTACAGATGACTGCGCATTGTATAGGGTTGTTGATAGTCCGAATGACTGTGTGCAGTTACAGAATGATTTGAACAGGGTGTCTGATTGGTGTAAGAAATGGGGTATGTTTATTAACTTGCAAAAATCTGTGTATATGCGAGTCACAAAAAAGAAAAAAGCCCCATGAATTCTCTTATACAATTAATGGGACACAACTTTCCTCAGTATCAGAATACAAATATCTCGACGTATTTATAATCTCCAACCTAAGCTGGAGACGACATGTCGACTATGTAACAGGAAAGGCGTGTCGCGTTCTTGGTTTTTTAAGGCGTAACACCAAGCAATTCCCTTTAGAAACAAAAGAGTTACTTTTCATGACAAACGTTCGCTCGGTTCTCGAATATGCCTGCGCTGTATGGGACCCTTGGCATAAAACGGATATACATAAACTTGAGAGGGTACAAAACTTGGTATCCGATATGTCTTTAACAACTATACCAGGAGCTTTAGCGTTTCGCGTGCAAAAACCTCGCTGGGATGGAAGACGCTTGAAAAACGTAGATATTGTTTGAGGTTAAAACTTTTTCATAGTATTTACTATTCCAATACTGGCATAAACCGTGACCTGTACATCCATTCACCAAACTATATTTCGCTACGCCGTGACCATCGGTTAAAAGTTAAGGAAATTAACTGTAAACCAGAGATGTACAAATATGCTTTTTCCCTAGGTCTATAAGAGATTGGAACCCGCTCTCTGAAGAGGTGGTATTAATTACGTCAGGTGATTTATTCTCTTCATCTCTGTGAATGCTGTTTTTAGGCCGTATTAATATATATTTCATCATGGTTGCATTGTATGTTCTGCACTTTGTTACCTTTTTTTTCGTTTGTATGATGTGTTATTGCCCCCTACTGTAATGCCACTTGTGGCGCTGTGGGTATTGCAATAAACAATAAACAGAAAGAAAGTGCCCACTCTAAGCTCTTAAAAAGGGGAATCGTTACAACCCTTCTTCAAGCAGCCCTCGACAAAAGCTGCCCGCACTTCATAAAACAGCTCTGAAGGCCAGATCTCCCGTCTAGAAAAAGCAGGGTACCCCATTGATGTCATCAGAAGTGTCACCGTGAATCTTCTACAGAAGATAAAACAAGGCAACAAGAAGGATTCGAACTTTACCGCGCCTAGACAGTGCATGAAAGTCATTCCGTATTTTCATAGAATCTCACATAACTTGAAGAAGATAGGCCAAAGATATGATGTGAAGGTCGTTTTTTCTGCCCCCAGCAAGCTTTCTGGCATTTGCTCCGTCCTGTCTAGAAAGCATGAATCATGTAATAATAAACATGTAAAACAATATGTTGAATGGGCTACCAATGATGTATACAGCCTTCCTTTGTCTTGCGGCAGCGTATACATAGGACAAACCGGAAAGTGCGTCAACGAGAGACTGCGTGAACACAAGAGGGCTGTAAAAAACGACGCCTTCCCGAGCACGTCATCAGTCACAAATGCAAGCCATTGCTTAGAGACACCACGATTTTGGCACATGCAAAGACCAAACTTCAGAGGGAAATTATTGAGGCATTTCATATCACTAACTCTGGAGATAAATGCACTAGCACTGCATCTCTCTTACTTCTTAACAAAGAGGTTACTTTTCTAGACGGGCACGTGTAAATTCTGCTGCGCCTCAGGTTTCCATTTTATTTCGGGTCGTACTGTTGTTGGGTGGCCTAGCCTTCGATTGTTGTTTGAATTCTTCGTTGTAATGCGTTTTTTATCCTGTTCACCGGCTGTTTTTTAGTGTTGTGTTTTGCCTTTTTTACACTGCTTTTGCTACGATGATTTGTTCTTACGCTTTGACATGCCTTTGGTTTTGGTTTTGACACTGCTTTGCTACGATATATTTTTAATGTCACCTTTCCTCATTTATCACCTCACGATTCTTCTTTCCTTCTTGATAGCAGTGCCGGGGGTTGTTAGAACTGTTGATGTAATCAGGCAGCACCTGTGGTGGCAATATGCTGACGTGAGAGGTGCATGCGTCGGTTTTTATCGCTGTGTTTGATGGTTTATGGTTTGGTTTATTCGGGTTTAACGTCCCAAAGCAACTGAGGCTATGAGAGACGCCGTAGTGAAGGGCTCCGGAAATTTCGACCACGTGGGGTTCTTTAACGTGCACTGACATCGCACAGCACACGGGCCTCTAGAATTTCGCCTTCAAGAAATTCAGCCGCAGCGGCCGGGATCGAACCCGCGTCTTTCGGGTCAGCAGCCGAGCGCCGTAACCACTGAGCCACCGCGGCGGGGCAATCGCTGTGTTTGACTTTTTTAGTATAATTGTGTAGCTCTCTGTGAAATAAACTAATTGGAAGTCGCGCTTTGTACATGTCGTTTGTGTTTCCTTGTTTTCGTCCCGTCTTTCGCGCAAGTACGTACTCCTTTCAAACTGTGAACCAACTCGCCCAGATTAGAGTTTTAGTTTAGTTCAACTTGAAAATACTCAGCATGAAACGTTTATACGCAAACAAGACTATCTAGCTGTCTTTTTCGACCTGGAGAAGGCATACGGCACAGGGTGGAGGTTTGCGATTCTTCGCAATCTTGCAGAACTTGGCATTCGTGGCAAGATGTTAATTAAACCGCCTAAACGATTCCCTGTGCAACATATCATTTTGAACTACGCCCGTTAACAACTTTAGAACGCAGAACGCAGTTGAAAAGGAAAGGAGATAATGGATCCCCTTGATTTATGCCTCTCCGAAGAGGGACTGTGATGTTATCAGTAACACTGTCAGACCAAAACGTAGTGGTACCAAACTTGTACATACCACGTATTTGCGCTATGAAGCGCTGTGGCCCATTCCTTCCCTCCAAAGCCGCAAACAAGGCATGGTGTGACACCGAGTCGAATGCTTTTTGGATGTCGAGACTAATGGCGAACAGCGGACGGTGCAGTTTTTTCATGGTTCTCCTAGGTGCTTGCAAGGTAAGCAAATTCGAGGACGTAGACTTGTGCTCCGAAAACCCGACCTGGAACTTGTGAAACTTGTTCTCAGCTGATAGCCTTGCAAAAAGCACTTTCGCGAACAGTCTGCACAAAACTGGGGATAATGTAATCGGCCGGTAATCGCCCGGTGAAGCTGGTTTTGCACAATTCGAAATAAACACTGTTCGCGAAACTTAGAATTCGTGAGGAACTACACCGAATGCATAACAGTTATTAAATGTAAGCACCAGCACTTCGGCTGGTACCTTTCTCACTTCGGTCAACGAGACCCCATCCGGGCCAGGCGCGGTTCTATGGCTGTGGCTACCTCATCGACCACAAATAAGGTTTGGCTTGGTTTATGGGGTTTAACGTCCCAAAGCGACTAAGGCTATGAGAGACGCCGCAGTGGAGGGCTCCGGAAATTTCGACCACCTGGGGTTCTTTAACGTGCACTGACATCGCACAGTACACGGGCCTTTAGAATTTCTCCTCCAAAGAAATTCAACCGCCGCGGCCGGGATCGAACCCGCGTCATTCGGGTCAGAAGCCGAGCACCATAACCACTGAGCCACCGCGGCAGCTTCGAAAAAGGCTTCGTTTACATCAGGCTGTAATTCTGATGAAATTCTAGATTCCACTGGGTCAGAGTTGCTACTAAAAATGGGACCAAATACTTCGTGTAGCTTTGAGAGCGTGCAACTAGGAGGGCGACCCTCCAACAGCAAGGCGTCCCCTAGTACCGAAGGACCTAATTTGTATAGCCGCTGGTGCTCACGGTACCGTGCAGCGTGGCGCTGCTTTCTAGATAGTACCTCAGTGGGAGCCTCAGCTCCCTGATTACCCGGGTTCTTGCTTTTGGGAGGACGTCGATACACCTTAAAGTAATCTAGGATATAGTTTATCTCGGTCACTCCCACAGGACCCGTACTAAGTGCCGAAGCTAGTGACACATTATCCAAACCCGCAGATTGAATAGCGCTCAGGGTTTCCTCGAAGCCCAACTCCAGAGGGGGCTGCAGGGAGGAATTCCAGAAGGGCTGAAGAACGGGTGGCTGCACCGAAACTTGCGCAGCGAGTTCCAAGGCTGTTTTGTAGGCCTCCGTACGGCGCGCATTCGCAATTTCCTGCACCGTCCGAGTCTTGAAGACTATGTGGAGGTGGGCATTGATTGTTCTCGTCGGTCCAAAAGCAACTTCTGCATTTGCCAATGCCGCCAGGTCCGATGGAGTCCAGCGACAATGTGAATAGCACGCCTCCTCGTGTCCAGCATCGGGTAACGCACCTGGTTGGACTTCTAAGGATTCTTGAGTAGCAGTGCTCAGCAACTTTAGAACTATCCCTTTATATTTGCTGGATCGGCGAATATGGTCAATCGCATCTTCGGTTATAGTACGAAAGTTCTGGAAAAGAGTTGGCAGCGAAGGGTGGGCGTAGCGGTACAAAACCTCCAGCCTGGCCAACTCCCGCATTTCTTGATCCGACCAGCGTCCTCTAGTTGCTGGGACATACTGGCGACGGCCAGGTCCAAAGCTTGCCTTATCGGACCGAGCGATGCAGTTTGAAGAGAACTGTGTTCAGGATACACTTCGTTTAGTGGAGTAAACAGGCCCTGGCTGGAGGTGGGTTCACCTTGTGTTAGAGAGGCATGGCTTGTAGGAGCTGGTTGGCTTCCATTAGAGATAGTGTGCAAAGTAACACTTGAGGATGTAGGCAAAGTAGGACTAATGGTGCGTACTGGAGGAATCAATGAAGGGGAATTTGTACCCAATGAATCCGAAGCTGAGTTATATGTGAGCCTTGTGTCGAGCGCGGCAGTAACAGGACACTCAGTCTGCAACTGCGAACTAGGATGAAGAGGGGCTACTAAAGCATCGGATGCTGAAACCCCTCCATCCGTACCAGAACTAGATTGACCGGAGCCAGTGGCAGTGCCCACCTGGTGGGGACCCCAAGGCTTGCCCCTCGATGGGCATTTAGAGCTGTGCGAAGAGGCCTGCTGTGAATGTTTCCAAACCTTGCCGCAGAAGACACAACGCTACAGTAGCTGAATGTTGTGGGTGGTTTAATGGGCCTCGAGTTTCACTCTTGACGTGACCCTAGTGTCACATGGCATATGTGACCCACATCTCTAGACGCACTCCTCGGGCCTATAATAAAATCCCCTGTATAGGTCGCCATGATTTTGCAGTGATCACCACTATCACCCATGCAGCACACCAGCACCAATGTTATATCACCCAATGACCAATGAAACCTCTAAGCCTAATGGAAAAAAAAACACTGATACTAATACCAATACTACTAGATACTACTAATACTAAAAATTACTAACACTACTAGATACTAATACACCACCTAACGGTCACCAGCTATAATAGCCTATCAGCCAATGATTATTCAAACCAGAAGAAAAATAAAAGTAGAAGAAAAAGTAAATAGCAAAGCACTAATCCACCAACTAGTGGCCACCAGCACTTAATTGAAAAAAAAGGCAACACTTCAATGCAACTAATTCGCTACCCAACACTCCAAAGCATCAATACAGCCTCTAACCCAAATGCCGAACAAGGCCCCTGTGGAAAGAACAATCTGAAGCCACCAGCCCAGTCGAAAAAAACACCAGCCCGTATCTGGTGTTTACACCAGACCGGAAATTCAGACACGGGTTCTGGTGTGACCCGGCCTGGTGTGACCCGGCCTGGTGTGACCCGGTCTGGTGTGTCGCGGTCTGGTGTGTCCCGGTCTGGTGTTACCGAGTCTGGTGTTACCGGGTCTGGTGTGACCCGGGCTGATGTTTTTGGTGTGGCCAGGTCTGGTGTTTTCTGATGTGATTTAATTTGGTACCGTGCTGACCGGGTTAGGAGCCTTCGGGAACAATTTGCCTGTTTCACGATATGTGCCGCCCGCTGTGGAGCATAACGAGCATACCTGGTACCGAGAAAACAGGTTGAAAAGAAGCACACGTGGGTGAAGCAGGCAAGGTGTGGCTCCACAAGACGCCAACTTCACACGTGAGGAGGCAAGTGTGAGCTCGACAGCTGCCCTCTTGTGTCTTTGGTACTGTAGCTGATATAAACTGCACAAGTACAGTTAAACCACCAGCTTCTGCAATGCTTGCGCAGTTGTTCACTATCACTGGAGAGCTCAAAGAGAAGAGTTGTGTGTACGCAGAGTGGCCGTGAGAAAAACGCAAATTCAATGTGCTTTGATAGCGATGCAGTGCATTAGGATACACATAACAGCATGCATACACCAGCACTCAATTTTTACACTTACCGATAGAAATTTTAGGGAAAGAAAATGAAACAAAATTTGCACGCATACGCCAATACTCAATTCATATGATTGCCAAAAGAAATTGCAAGGGCATGTAGAAAAGAAAAAAGAAACAAAATTTGTTCTGATTCGCTTAGCTCTTTGAAGCAGAGGGCCTCTTTCGGCGAAGTTCGCAAGTTTTCTGTGATAGCCACAGTCTTATGCTTTTTTCAGCTTTCGTGGCTGCTTCGTCCGTCACTCCCCGACTGCGGGCATAATGCCTGAAGAACACTGAAAGAAAATCATGCATAAGAGTTAAAAATAGCGCAAGCTTTGTTATTATTCTGGCTTCGGTAGAATTGTTGTTGTAGAACCAATTTCCAGGACATACAGTAAGTCTTAGCCTGACAATTAGCTCAGCACTACAAAAACTGCCGCATCTACTTGTAACACCACGGCTTGTTGTAACAAAGAACAGTATGCTACATGATAAGTAAATTCATTCGCCTGATCATATCAAAGGGACACAGAGGACAACCTCATCCAGCTTTAGTTCTTTGTAAAAATTAATTGTATGGCTTTGGGGCCATGTTGATGTTGCAGAGTCATTCATTGCTGCGAAAATTGGGTTAGAAAATGAACCCATAGTTCGATTCACACATGAAAAGGGCCAAATCCTGGTGTGAGACCGTCCATGTTTCAACACCTGCAACACAATTAGGGCCCAAAGCTGTAGCTCTGACGATGCACAATGCCATTCCTTCTGCTCTTAGTAAGTGTAGAAGCATGTGCAATCTCAACAGAACAGTGCAGCAGTAATGGTGAGCAAATTTAAGCGAAACACCCTAAAACACAGCACATCAAAAAAAAGTTGTAAATGAGCCTAGAATTAAGCCTAGAACACTTCTGCCTAATATGAGTAATAGTGCAACAAGGTGTTCTGATTCTGGGTAAATCTCAGCAGATATGTAAACAAATCACTTTCTCCACTCTAGAAAGGTTGCACAAAGCTATGTTGCCAAATCTTGTGCATGTGCAAAGGCCATGAGTGCCAATACTGCAAGCACGACAGCTGCTGTGACACTTTGCACTGCCTACATCATCAAAATGAGCATGTCGCCTTATTATTCACGCCAAGTGTAAAGCAGAAAAATGACTAAGGTCATCAGAAAAAAGCGTTTGTCAATTGTAAGAATGCAGGCAGTGCCCAGTGCCCTAGCAAATGCATACATGGTATGGTCCTGAACACAAAGCCAAAGAACACCAAGTAAGGGCTCAGTTGCATTACTATGTATGCGAAGTGTACAACAGGTCGAACTGCGTACATTTCCCGAGAATATGTTTGTGCTAAACCATCCCATAATTAGTGCCTTTGCTAAGGCAATAAGATGAAACAATAACAAAAAAGGACAGGAAGATACATAAGAATGATACCATCAGCGTTTGCGTTAAAGGTGCACTAAAGAGGAATCTGAACTCATACTTTTACCGATGGAACTCGTTCTACACGTTCCGAACGTTCTTAGAAACTGCGAATTATTTCCCTGTGGAGTCGGTTTCTCTAGTTTAAATCGAATTAAACACCCGGTTCCCGCCTTTTTTTTTAATTCCCCCACAGACAGTGGGAGGAGTCGACTAATCTTTCAACCAGTCCTGTGGCGGCTTGCCGCTCTGCCATCGGCGGAGCGATACGGAGTGATTGGCGAAAGCAGAGTCCACGCGTATTTTTATTTCTGTTGGCCTAATTTGCAGCTATGTAGTCTCTGAATAGATCTATTTATCCACGGAAATGTAAAAAAAAGCAAAATAAAAACTAAAGCAAAGCCGCCATGTGACTGCCTGCAAGGCACTCCATGCGTTGGCTGACTCCTCCCCGACTGCGGAGAATTAAAAAAAAGACGGGAGCCAGACATTAATCATATTTAAATGAGGTAAATCTGCCCCACAGGGCAATAATTCAAAGTTTCTAAGAATGCTTGGAACGTGTAGATCGGGTTCCCGTGGCAAAAAGACGAGTTCTGATTCCTTCAGTGCACATTTAAAGGTTTTAAAAATGCGCAGCTCTTAAGAACCTAACTTTCCTGCTCAACATTGTCATGTGACAACAGCTTATTTTAGCATCACAAAACAAGTTATGTTCTTTGGTTGTTGCCACATATGTGGAGTGCTCATGTCATACAGTCATCCAGCAGCTCAGCTCTGTAGGAAGTTCTTATCTCTACCAAATGCTTCTCATTGTGCCTGTCAAGTAGCTAACTGCACATGAATTCTCGTGCACAACCAAAAGCCATGCAATGAATTGATCCATTCTAATACGAGTCAAATAGTGTTTGATAATTATTACCTTCTCATGAGCTATTGCCAAGGTCGAGATAGCCTCCTTTCATATGTTAATGCAGTATGACAATATGCACATGTGCTAACCCCAGTAGAATACAATAATTACCCCTTATCGTCTCCACCTTCAGCAGCGTCAGTGCCTTCTGCGGTGCCTTGTCCCCACCCTCTGCCAGGAATCTGTTGGACAGCGTTCCGGTGAAGCTGCGCTGAGCCAGCACTTCTGTTGACCACAATGTGGTTGCCGCTCTTTTGACAAACAGCGAATCTTTTGGCAGCGCCATGAGAGCATCGTATGCCTCTTTCGATATTTCGTTGCCATTGGCCAGGTGTACCTGCAGGAAAAAGAAAAATGGCATGCCGAACTGAAAGGGACGTACATAATGTACAAATTGTCATTGTTTACCGAGTGCATTCTGGCTTAAAACTCAGTGTTAGCACTTGCCACAGCACCAAGGTCAAAATCATTTAAAACTTGAAAATAACTGCAGAACTTAAGCGTGGACATGTTTGGAATGCTATCGGCAAATTTTTTTCAGAAAAATGGCTCTACCTTGCTGGACATAGCCAATTAGTATGTGCGCACAGTAACAAATGCTGAAAAAATAAGAACAGCACACAAAAAAGCCGTGCTGTTTGTGCTTCACATGATATGGTGCCCCTTGTAGAATGGAATGGTCATGAAATTTCTATAGCAACCAGATGCCCTTCTCAAGACATGTCATGATGACTAAGCAATGCGAAAGACCACCCTCAAAGACAAGTTACCCTTCCGACAGAGAGCTGGCCTCTCATGCTTCACCCTCATGCCTCCCCTTTTGCTGTCATTGTGGGGCACATGGCTGCAACACAGGCTCTTCTACTGCTCAGCCTGCACTGACCCCTAACATCTCATTGATGTGTTAGCTGCCAGTGCTCTTTTTAAAAGCAGCACTAAGCATGATCATATGGAAAAATTTTAGTGATCATTAATTCTATATGGGCTACCTTTGTGGACCAAACTGAACCTGTAAAGTAACTGCACGAGCCGCAAGAAATAAACATCTGACTGTTCAAGCCTGACCAAAACTAGTCCCATATACCTGTCGTTAAACCACCAAAATAAAATGCATATAGCTTACTGAATTTTAAAAGCACTGGTAATGATGAAGGAGAGAAGTGAACGGGACAAGCACTTCTCTGTCCTTACTCGTGCATTCAAAATTCAGTGTGCTAAACCAACTGGCCTAATAGACAAATTTTGTAAAGCGTCTAGCTTGTTTACTACGCATGACAATGCTAAGAAAGAGTGCACAGCTGAAAAGCATACACCAAAACATAAGACACCCACATGCATCTTTATCACCCTGATTGCGCCCACTGCAGGGCAAAGGCCTCTCCCATGTCTCTCAAATTAACCCTGTCCTTTTGCCAGTTGCAGCCACCGTAACCCCGCAAATTTCTTAATCACATCCGCCCACCCAACTTTCTGCCGCTCCCTGCTACGCTTGCCTTCTCTTGGTATCCACTCCGTTCACCTCACTTCACTTCACTTTATTACCTTAAAGACCCCCAGTTAGGGGGTATTACATAAGGGGTGGGTACAAATAGAATTAAATTTTGTGTACAAAGATGTTATTCATTAAATATGGCGGTTATACAATTCAAAAATGAGAATGGACAGGTGGTTGCAGCGACGTCGTGTGGAAGGCCGTTCTAGTGTTTGGCTGAGCGAGGAAAGAATGATGCAGCAAACGTTGTGGTATGAGTCTGTGGACGGGAAACTTGCAGGGGATGACCAAGGCGGAGTGAAATACATGCTGGAGGGCTAATGTAGGGTGGAATACCCAATGAGCTGTAAAAAACTTCTGAAATAAACACATACTGGCGATGCGACGACGACAGGCAAGGTTTGTTAGGCTCAACTCCGCTTTTAAAGATGATATGCTGATATCATATGAATATCATGAATGAATGAATCTAGTGGCTCGGTTCTGTAGCGATTCTAGTGATGTTAACAAATAGATTTGGTTAGGGCTCCAAATGGGGGATGCATATTCTAGTTTTGTTCGAACCAGGGACTTGTAGGCAAGAAGCTTAACGTTTGGCGGTGCATGGTGCAAATGACGTTTCAGGAAACCAAGGGTTTTGTTAGCTGATGATGGAATGTTAGTGACATGCGCATTCCAGCTTAGATCTTGGCTTAAGGTTACACCCAAGTATTTATAGGAGTTGGTTAATTGTACTGCGACGCCAGAGATTGCCTAATGGAATAAAAGGCCAGATATAACAATTACATGTAGAGGTGAAATTCGTTTCATGAGCGTCTAGTAAATTTTCGCAGCAGGACAAATGTTGCTCGATTTGGATGGTGACCTTTTTTTGTTTCTTTTTTTTTTCTTTCATTCTATAATCTGTGTTTCTTGAATAAAAATTTACAGATGCAAGTGAATGCTGGTGCCACGTCTTATTTGTGCTGCTATAGCCAGTATAGACAAGTATCAACTTGCTAAACATTCAACACCGGTGAATGAATATATGTGCATGCTACCCCCACTGATGCAACAGCAAGCAGTTCTCAAAGTCACATTTTATAAGACATGAAATTTAGGTGCTTTCACCTTTCCACTGTCTGTCAGAGTACAAACACCCTGGACTGGTCGTGATTCTGCTGCAGGCGGTCCAGCAGGCACTGCTGGAAGGTGTACTTCTGAAGACATCACAGATGCCTCACCTCCTTCAAAATCGGCATGTCTGCACGCAATACGGCACAACACAAGCTTGATATTTACCTAGTAGAGATTAAGCCACAATTCAGACTAGTGCAGTAGGAACAACATTTCATACAATTTACGCTGAAATCAATACCCTCAGCCTCGAAGCTTATCAAATAAATAATTAATTATTCTTTTGTTATGCAGACATGAAATATGGAATCAATTTTATCCATACTTATGGCAAGACAGCTAGCTACCCCTTAGTACTTGCGTTTAATGCATAACAAAGAAAAGCAAAATGCAGTTATTTCTGGTGGTGAACTTCATCATCCTGCCTATGCCCAAACCAGGTTAAACGCACTACGCACTGACCCCCAATTTAGTATTGGGCCAGCTACAGCCATCCTACAGCCCACAGATTTCCTAATCTCGTCTGCAATGTTTACCTTTTTTTTGGAATCTATTTCATAAGTAGTAATGGACCATTCACCACCTGTCCTCCATACCATATACTACCGCACTACTCTCTTTCTATCTCTTAATGTTACACACACTGCGCTGTCCTGAGGTTAATTTCAAGCCTTCTCAACATGGCTGCTCCCTTACCGATGAATTTCCCATTAGCGTAATGAATAGTGATTTAAAAACAACATTCTCGTATGCTTCCTTTGGTTTCAATGACTGTTGGCTACCTTCCTATTTATGCTGTAACGAGCTCCTCATTTCTATACCCTTCCCTGTTCGTTCCATCATTAGGTTATCCTTGCAGCTTGAAAAACGGGCTATAAACTTGCTGCGAACTGAAAAAAATGTGCCCAGTGGTAGGTTAAGGACTCCGCAACAATGTCACTGGCAATTACAGATAGTGGGCATGGTTTATTGGTTTACTGGGGTTTACTGGGGCCCAAGGCAACTCAGGCTATGAGGGACGCCGTAGTGGAGGGCTCCGGAAATTTCGACCACCTGGGGCTCTTTAACGTGCACTGACATCGCACAGTACACGGGCCTCTAGCATTTTGCCTCCATCGAAATTCGGCCGCCGCGGCCGGGATGGAACCTGCGTCTTTTGGGTCAGCAGCCGAGCGTCGTAATCACTGAGCCACCGCGGCAGGGCACAGATAATAGACATGATTCCGGAGTGCTGCTGATGACTTTCCATACCTTCCTCAGCTGATAAGCACGCATTGCGTACTTCAGACGACAGCAGCGTGGGCCCTTCCAGTGATAGGGTGGGGTGGCACTGTTGTGGTAACGGTGTCACCGCCCTTGGAGGGGTGTCTTCAGCGGCATTCTCAACGAGTGCAATGCTAGCCACATTGCTCACTTCAGCAGCTGTTGACAAAAACGTTTGCTGTTTTAGACTTCCCGTTTAGCAAGTTCATTTTTTCTTGTTTCATCATACTTTCTCATCTTTTTGTTTTGGTCTTTTTAGGTAATTTATCTAAGCTCCACTAAGAACATGAACATATGTAGCTAAAGTTCACATTTCCACTGTGGTGCAGACGTTAGGATCATTAAAGCCATGGAGTTAGTGTAAAACTGCATTTCTACAACCAATGAAGAATGTAATAAACATGCAAAATTTTTAACACTTGCTTTCCCAAAAAGAAGTCCTTTTTATAATGCACTTGTGTATTTTTAACACACTGGAGCTTACAAAAAAAAGTAATAACTTACAGGCTGTAGCAAGCGGTATCCAGAATAAGAAGTAGGCATACTGCCATACAAGACTAACCTGGAGCTGAGAGGCATTTCAGAAGCTGCTCCTGCAGCTTCATGTTTAACTGCCACAGCTTCGAATTTTCTTTCTTGACGGCTTCCAGCTCCTCTTTTAGCGCATTGCTTTCTCTGAGTGCCACAATGTCCTCATTGGCACTTCTTTTCGCAGCCATTCTCAACTTCTTCACCTTTTTTGTTGACCAGAATTAAAGCATAGGCATAACCAATATAAATGCAGCAAATGTGTATCATGCACAACTCATCATGCACTTCGTATATAATCAGCATACTGGCATTTGTTTGACCATTGCAAGGAGATTCACCCACTTGCCACAAGTACATTAGGCGTTTCCTCATCCATAACACGGTGCTGTTGGCCGCAAAAGTTTGCAGGATCTGTGATGTGTGGCGGGGCGAGGCAAAATAACATTGCTGCGTGATCTTCCATAACAGAGCATAGTATCCAGGCTCATGTGAACCTCAACACCACGCTCTGTGATGGCAGATGGCACAGCAACGCAGTTTTGCAGATCCTGCAAGCTTTTGCGCTTGACAGTTCATGCTTCTGATACATGTTAGGAATAATAGCAATGCCAGGAGTGCATATGACTGAATATATGACTGCATTAAGCCTAAGAACCTGCAGCAAGTATCTGTCCAGAGGTCTCCTTGAAAAGATTCAGCAGTTCTTCGACGTGACTTTGAAGCTGGCAATGTCAATGTCAAGTCCTTCACGACTCTGAGCTAAAGCCGCTTCTTACTTGGTCGCTCTTTACAACAGCAACTTAAATGGTACATCAGAGCAAACAGCTATATCATACAATTCTTTGCATATGAATTTCCAAGTTTAGATGCATGAGCTAAACAAATACCAGAAAAATACACTACATCACTCATATAAGCACATATAAGCTTTTCCTACAACTGCACGCTCTGTTTACCATGGCTGTGATTATACATGCGCCCGCATGGCAACATGCTGCTTGCTGTAAGACTTGCACATGTTTCAATAATTCAACACTAGCCAACACTTCCATAAAATATACAAAAGGAGTAAACATATTCAGAATGACCACGGAGATAGCAAAGGGCCCAGCAGTGGCATTAATGAAAATTTCTTATACATGGGTTGCACCGAAATCATAGCTGTTGCCATGTTTGAGATTAGATGCATACCAGAAACCTGCAAATTTTTCTAATCCATTTTTCATTACCTGCCCCAATCTGCACTGCAGAAGCTCTCCGTTAGACTCTGTATTGTGGCACCCATGACATCGCATGAAACCCATGTATACATACTACCAACATGACAATTCCTGAACGGAACATGCAGTTTCCAACACGCACATTTTCTGGTGGCCTCTGCCGCTTCAGTTTTGCACGCTGTGCCTTATCTGCTAAGAACATGTCCATGTCTTCTTTGGACTCTGAAATAAATTTGTTGAAATAAATTTGAATGAACACTTGTTTCTCGTAGTAACGACCAGGCCACACAACACTCATGCTGATACATCTCAGTGCTCGCACTCGTATGCTTGTGTTTTCACCAAGTGTCCAGTGTCCACATAATTACACTCGCACGCTGCAGTGTTTTTCTCAAGCCTCCACATAATTAATGTTCAGCCTGGTGGTACTGATCAGCTAACATTTTTAAAAAGCACGGAAAAGATGAGAAGACAACATGAGTGCAAGGAATGCGGCATATAAATAGCTGACATTGCTGTGCAGTGTATTTCATAATACTGCAACACCAGATAGGCAAATACTGCAAAGCTTTGCAGTGTATGTAAACACACAGAATTAAAAATAAAACAGGTCTAACCATTCTGCCGTCTCCCCGAAACCACGGCGAATTAATGGGCACGTGATTTCGGTACATCAAACATGCAGTACACTTGGAGCGCACAAGCGATAAAAAGAAAGAGAAAGAGGGCGAAAAATGTTCGAGAAACAACGCACACAACGTGTGGTAGGGCTAGTCGGTGCAGATTCGACAACATGAAAGAGAAAACAGCGCTGACACAGGACATGAAAGGGCACCCTTTGTTTTGAATCGTGTGCCCCGAGCAAACCCATGTGAGCAGAGAGGCGGCATATGCCTGCCGACATGTTTTGCAGCAATGGTTCATGGCACAGGGATAAAAAAAAAACTTTCATCAGGGTCTTCAGGACAGTTCTGCTTCCCTGACATGTGGAGTACTTTGGCGTCGTAATACCCTCCACTGGTTCTTTCGTCGCCTTCCCAAAATACGCTGTAAATTTCCCCGGCGCTAAAATCGTCCACATCGGCCGGGCGGAACCCTTTCACATGACGAGATTTCGCGATTTTCTTTACATTGTCTCCAAGAATTTCACGTAGACGTAATACTATAGTGCCTAGAATATATTGTAGTCACTATAGTAATACTGCATTGATTTGTCCGGGCAGCCCCACTGGAGATTAACGCTGCCAAAACAAACGACGGAGATCCACGCGCGAGCCTCCTTGATGCGCCCACGTCGCCTAGGCTTGCCGGATAGCTCATTATTTAGGCTGCTAGGGGTGGTGCTGTAATCTCGTCAGATACGCAAAGAATTCCGTAAGACTTCTATCCGCGCACAAAACAGCATATTACGATATGTTCGCTCTAATTCTTTCTGTGATCTTAGGTTAACAGGTACTGTAAGACATTATCATCACCATTTCCCTTCATTATCTGGAAATGTCTAGAAAGACAGAACAACAGAAGCTTCACACGCTCCTGTCGGCCACCAACGCCCCGTATGTCCGCTTCACGATTTCGGGTGAAATCAAACCGCAAAATAAGCTATTTAATGTATTGGTCACTTATTCGGCGATTGCTTCTTTGCCGGCTGGTCTTTCGTGATGAAAATGGAGACAGGGCGGACTTTCGATCGTCTCGGGCGCCCATTCCAGCTTGAAAAGCACTTTTTCGGTTGAATTTCTTCCTGGAGTGACATTCTCTCCCTGGCACTGGGAGAGTTCGAGATGGGGTGAACTGGAAGTGTAAATTTTTCAGAAAAAATTATGCCAGATGTACATGATTTCCGGTGAATGGCATTTTGCAGCTGGATATGCATGCGATTCTAGTTGGAATCGACCGGTTTCCAGGTGGATGGGCATGATTTCCAGATACATAATCACGCTGATAACGGAATCTCAATCCCAGGCAGCCCAAAGCGCCACGTCCAGCGCGAATATTGAGAATAGTGGTCGCAGAATGAACACGTCGACCATATTTATAGGCCGCTGTGTAGGGCACTGCAAAAAATTCACTGCCAGCTTCACATCATCGAGTAATTATAGCAGTATATAGGCTGCAATGAACCAGAATGTAGCACATATAGTTCGTGCTGTCACATTCGAAGCTATAGAAATCTCATAAAAAGGAACTGCGCGCATTATGCAACTCAAAATGTGGTGGAAATAATCCAGTTAGACTGAGAAAAGCTTCTTTGGTAAAAAAAAAAAAGCTTCGCGATCATTTTATGCGAACAGCTAAGAATAATAAACCGTACGTATGACAAACCCAGAAACTCAGGCATGATTTAAGTAGAAATATGGCGCTCTCTAACCCCCCTCCCCCCCCCCCCCCCCCGCCAATAAAAAAAATTACGTAGGAAGGTCATGCCGAACTCCACTTTTTCGGCGAAAAATATCCAAGAAGTATACGCATGTGAAATGAGCCCTCGCTCGTAAATTACAGGCCCCTCAAATGGTGTATCTTTCTGTGGTCGCTTAATTTTACTGCCCATGATATTTCTTCACTTTTACCAGTTAACAGCAACTGAAACAAAGATCTCAGTAAAGGAAGCCAAAATAAATGGTACAGGTCGCGGAAGCAAAAGGGATGGACATCTCTGATTAGAATTAAAGGAAAGCCGCTGTGGTGGTTACAGTAGTGTATGCATCTAATTGTGTGTAATGTCTTGATTGTAATGATGCGCAAGACATTGCTGTACATGGATTATTCCGTGGTGTTCTCTTACGAGCGCTAAATAATGATAATCAAATTTCTTTCTCGTGCTATTTCGGTTTCAACAGCCTATAGTGATGGCTGTGACGCCAACGTGTGTTTATAGCTAACAAGGCAAGAGCGGGGCCTAAAGCTGGTCCTTCATAGTGCAGATATCGCGCTTACTGATACTGATAACTGTTGCTATTCTGTGCATGTGCTGTTTGTGTCAGTTGTCTGCACTGTGCTTATGGTTCACAGGTCACGGGAGACATGAAAAAACTGCGATACGTTGATTAGTCGTTTTACTTCGCTACAATGCAGTCTGCTTCAAGAATCGGAATGACAACGAATGTAGAAGCAGAGATTATATTGTAGTTTTTTTCATGTCTCGCGCTTCTTGACCTATAAGCCACTTTGACGGTACAGTCATCGTTCGGCTGTTCAAAACCGAAACCGAAACAGCAAGGCAAAACATTTCCCTGCTCACAGATCTACAGTATCTACCGCGAAGAAAGAAAAACTGTGAAAAACGGTCATTTACGCTTGTATTAATGAAAAAAAAGGTATTGTTTTGAGAGTTCAGAGGTGCAAAGCGGCGGCGTGATGATTACGTAACTGTGGAGGCCGAGACCGCGCGCCAATAGCGCAGTCTATTTTTCCATGCTGCGCTCCTTCGTGCCTCGCCTTCGTTGAGTGCGTCTGTTAATCTGTGTCGCCTTTTTGGTACTCGGTTCGAAGGCTTTCTTTTACCAGCAGGCCGTGCACTTTATCGCAGCATGCCTCCTAAAAAACGGTAACTTGCTTATTTTGAGCCCGGTGCGTCGTCAGCGAAAGTTCCGCGGCAAACCGTGTGGAGCCAGCGGCAAAGGGAACCGTCGAATGAAGTTTCACAGGTGAGCCGTTGCGCATGGCACGTTTCCAATTACGCCCGCTACCCCCCAATTTCTCCCCGTACTCCTTGGACTGTACCTTGGGCTTCTACGAAAAAAAAATAAAAAATCGATGAGCAGAGGCAAGTAAGCCTGTTTCTAGCGTGTCGTGGGGCCCGCACCGAATCGAGGCGAGTGCATATTAGAGGGATGGGGGCGGATTTAACAGGCAGTGGTGAATAGGTGAGGCGTGTTTCCGAAGTGAATGCAAACAACCATGGAAGAATCGTCTGCCAGCTTTTTCCGGTTACAAATTTCTCCCATGCACTGCCTTCTGCATAGCAAATGCCCTGTATTCGTGCATCGTTTATTCGCTAAACTATTTGTGCTGCGACATTGCGTATTGCACCGTAAGATCAGCGCGTGCTGTGTATGAACGCGTCCTGAGCGCAGAAAATGACAATTACGAAAGGTACGAGTGTTTTCTCGAGTGTATGCACGGCAGTCGGCTGTGTGCGCGAAATAGTTTAACGCGTTGGTCGTTATATATTTGTTTTTTTTTTGCTGCATCACGAAGGCAACGAAGGCTGAGCTTGCACAGTTTAGCAAACGATTGATGTATTTGCCTCAATGCGTGTAAAAGCTGCCAGTGGGCTAGCACATACATGCAACCGTGCGCGTCTCAACACGTCCCACTGCGTACGCATAGGAAGCATCCGACCGTTTACATTATTGTGGTTGTACTTCATGCGAGTACACGCTACGAAGCAGAACAGAGTCGACGTCTGGTTGGTCTTGCGATGATGCAATACAATCAGCGGTGTTGCAGTGGAAATAAATTAGTGTTAGAAGCGAATTAACACAGCGACTGCCGTGAAGCAACAAGCAGGGGGAGAAATTTGGAACCGGAAGTAGCTGTAGCAGACGACTTTTCCATGAGCCTCTGCGCTGACTCTGGAAACGCACCTCACCCATTGAAAGGGGACAATCTATCCCCCTCCACAAGCCTGAAATTTTGCATAGGAAAACTTTGCTTATCCCAATTTTCCGAAGAAAAAAAAATCTCCAAGCAGTACACAGTTCAAGTGGTTTGCCCTCCCCCCCTTACACACACACACACACACGCGCACACGCGCACGCACGCACACACGCACACGCGCACGCGCACGCGCACACGCGCACGCGCACGCGCACGCACACACACACACACACACACACACACACACACACACACACACACTGATGTACTACCCTACTGCCCTTTGCCCCAGAATGAATCTAAATTTTCGTATAAATGTTGAGGTGTTCAGAGGCAATTCTTGAATTCAAGCGAAGCCACATAGATATGTGCACGTAGACTTGCTGTGGTGTCTATGTGTTTAGGTGCTTGGCAGTTGAGCCCGAAAATGCATATTTGGTTTCTTGTGTGCCCTTTTGATAGTTTAATGTTAGCTGCCTGTGAACCAGGCAGAAGCGGTATTATGAGAAAATGTATTATTTTATTTGCCTATGTTTCCTGCCCACTCAGTTGTGCTAATACTTGTTCTATGCATGGGCTCATGCCGCTATTGAGCAACTCTCTTTTTAAAAATATTAGCATCTCTTGTTGTTGTCTGCCTTGTGTGACTGTTGTGAAATCATACTCAACGAAAGTGCAATGCTGAACTGTAAGGCGGCTTGTCGCACTTTCACTCTTGGTCCTACCTTTTTAACACTTTCCCATATAAAATTTAAAGGAGTGTAGATACCAAATTTTGGTTGCCTATGTTTTCTTGTTTGTAATGGTGCGTTAGGCATTACTATACATGGAACACCATGAGGTATCTGGCTACAGCTGCCAAATAATAATCAAATTTCATCTCTTACCTGATTCGGCTTCTGTTACAAAAGCAGTGTGATGGCTACGATGTCAGGTCAGTATAGGTCACATGAGGCATGAAGACAGCTGCAATATAATCGCTGCTGCTTTACTCATTGCGATTCTGCTGCTGTGGTGGCTCAGTTATGGTTCTCGACAGTTGACTTGAAAAGCGGGGGTTAAGTCCCAGCCACTATGATCACATTTCAGTGGAGTTGAAATGCTAGAGTCTCATGTGTTGCGCGATGTCAGTACACATTCGAGAACCCCAGGTGTGGGTGAAATTATCCGGAGCCCTCCACTTTGGGATCCCTCATAGCCAGGGTCGCTTTAGGACGCCACAACTCCCATGAACCATGCACCAAACCCATTGCCATTCCAGCTCTTGCGGCAAGCTGTCTTTAGCATCACAGTGAATTAAAATTATGAAGCAGTGATTATGTTGCACTTTTTATTTGTGTCTCACGTGACTTATACTGACCTTTCACGTTGTAGCCATTACTTGACTGTTGAAGCTGAAACAGGTGAGATACGAAATTCGATTATAAATTATTTAGTGATTGTAGGTCAATGCCACATGGTGGTCCATGTATACTATCTCTTATGGATCATTATAAAGAAAAAAACATAAACCTGTGATGAAAATATTAAAATGTGAAGGGAATCGTAATGATGTTCATGCGGAATGATACCAACTCGGGGTATACATGAACAGGTTGCACTCATTCACTTCGATACTGATGTTTTTTTCTTCTGTTGCTGATGTAGCCTTTCCAATGTTTTTTGTAGCAAGCTGAAGATGAGGTGCATGACAACGCCTCTACAAGTCATCCCAACTTGGGTGATGAGCCTTCAACCTTGCATCTTGATGACAGCATTTCTGATGCACAACTGCCAAGGCTTGACGAGGACACCAATGGGCTTGACAACCATGTGCTAGAGGACCCCGATGAAGACTTGTCGGAATTTATCACAGTGAACTCCGAGTCGAGACTTCCACACAGAACACTACCCACCTGCAGGCGATGCTGCTTGTATTAACATTATTAACATTTGTTGTTGCTGCTGGCCTTCCTTGGACACAAGTGGACAGCTTGTTGAAGCTGTTGAATGCATTTCTTGGATAGAACGTCTTCCCATCGACAAAATATGGCTTTAGGAAGTTATGCGATTTGCACAAATCAAGGATGGTGGAAGTCCATACATACTGCCCAACGTGTGAGTGCCTGACATCAAGCTGCGGCCTAGATTTCCAGCACTGCACTAATTGTGCAGCCACAATGACTGTGGCACAGGTGGTGAAAAAAAGGAGTCTTTTTCATAACTGTCGACCTCAAGCATCAGCTACAGTGTCTCTTAAAGAAGTTTGGGGATATAGTTGACGCAAACCTCCAGAAACTGACAGCTGAAACTCATCAGGGAGCTTATAAGGATATCACAGATGGCCAAATGTACAGAAAGGTCCGCTGTGAAAGGAACATGAATTGGAGTGACCTGACCGTTACCGCTAACAGCGATGGATCGCCAGTATTTAATTCGAGCAAAGGGTCAGTCTGGCCAATTCAAGTAGCGCTTAATGAGCTCCCTCTTCCCTATCGTTGGAAGAACACCCTCATCGGCGTCATTTGGTTTGCCAAAGGTACCCACCTACTCGCCTCTACTTGAAGACATTTGTTGAGAAATTCCACACTATGGGCAGCTTCACGTGGTCATTTGCCAGCAAAGTTGTTCAGTCAACAGTGAATGTGTTGTGCTTTTGTGTTGACTCGCCAGCTCACGCTTCGCTGCTGAATGCTAAGCAATACAACGGATACTATGGCTGTTCTAGGTGCCTTCAAAAAGAAACGCTTGTTGATGGTAAGAATTGTTTCAGTCATCTTACAAGCTTTGCCTCTTCTGCTTTCTGCACACTGTACAGCTTTAAGAACATAATTTTGTTGCTTAAATGCATTCACATGCAACAAGCAACATACTCGTATCCCATGTGGTTGATATCAACTGTTACCAGGTATAAAAATACTGGTTCATATCAGTTTGAACAAGGTTGTGTTCTAATACAAAAACAACTTGGTGTTGCAGCAACTTCGTGATGGAGGGCCATGATGATGATGTGACAATCTGTGCTTCCCCATAAAAGCAGTGAAAGAAATTTCACTTGGGAAGGATTATCACCCATATGGGGGAGAGAGAGACTCGAAGATGGTATGGCAGAGAAAAGGATGGCAGTTGCTTCATTGTGACAGCTGTAACTCTGCTGCTTAGTCTTTTAAAGAAATTTTTCTACTCACATATTCCAGAGATGGAGCCTGACAAGTGCCAGGGTATAGCAGTTTTCGACCATAGGGATCACAGGTCTTCTAAAACTCCTCATAAGTATTCTGAAACAAAAGGCTGTTGTGGGGTGCTTAGTTTACTCTCTAGCAGGCATAATGACAAAGGAAGGACATTTTGCGCGTTGGTAAGCAGTCACATTTAGCTTTGTGTTTACTGTGAGAAATATGTGCAGATATGCACAGGGCACTTATTTCTAGCTACGAGGAGATTGGGTGCTGTTAATTATGTGAGCAAATGTCTGTGCTGTCTGTTTAAACTCTTGTGATAAGTTTATTGTCTGGTGATCCAAGTCGTACGAGGTGTGAAGACTGGAATCACAGTTGTCACCTGTGGTGCACATGTATGGATTCAGAGTAGAAAAAATTGTCCCTTGGAAGTTCTATCTTACACAAGCACTCTTGTAAACTTTTGTACCTCTTCCTGCAGAAGCTATGCACATTAAAGGTCAGGAAGATTGACTGTGCAGGTCAGATTCCATAGTGATCCTAATAATTCAGAGCTCTTCATTAGCATCTCCCATAGCCTAGGTCTACCTCTTGGAAGTTGGGTTCTGCATTGAAAAATAGGGCATGCAAGCTCCACATGTTGACCTATTGCCCATTTACATATTCTGAGTGTAACATGAAAAGCCTAATTTTGTAAAATGGGATTGTGCATTGATTAAAGGTAGATGTGGTACCATTGCATGTAGTTTAAGTTATTGTAGCATTTCATAACCATCACTTACATGTGCATTCGTACTCTCCTGTCTGTTCTTTAGCATGTATTTCTTTGTTTATTATGCATAGTACTAAGAGAAATTTATCTGTCATTTCTTTTTTCAGGCACCCTGAAATATATCATGGAGGGGCGAGATATGGTCGAGCAATGCCACGACACTGTGTACAGTACAATGAAACTTGCAGCCAGGCGAGACCATCCTGTGGATGGTATGAAGGGCTTGTCAGCCGTCGCAACCCTCAGCACATTGGACCTGTCGTGGGGCTTTCCACCGGACTACATGCACTGCGTACTGGAAGGTGTCACATCGCAGCAAATGGAACTTTGGCTGTGTTCACCAGGAAGTGCCTGGCACATTGGGAATCATGTGAGGGAGTTGAATGACCGCCTGTTGAAAATTCGGCCACCAATTTCACCAGATTGCCAAGACTGGTAACTGAGCGCTTGTTTGGAAAGCTACAGAGTGGAGATATTGGCTTCTTTATTACAGTGCACCTTGCCTCTTCAATATGCTCCCGCAGAGATATTTGACGCATTTCTGCCTTCTTGCACAGAGTTTATTTTTACTCTTACAAGCAAGTGTTGAAGAGACAGATATTTTTTGTGCCGAAAGGCTTCTTGTGCAGTTTGTTGAGCAGATGCCAATTCTCTATGGTGAACACACCCTGACATTCAATGTGCACCAACTTGTGCACCTTGCAAAATGTGTGCGCATGACTGGGCCACTGTGGGCAACCTCTACCTTCCCATTTGAAGGAGGGAATGGTGACATTCTCAAGCTGGTTTCTGCAGCGAAAGGTGTTCCACATCAAATAGCAGAGCGCTTCATCATGCGAGAGGTGCAGAAGTCCCTGAAGCGTCTGGTACTACTGCCACCCTACCTGAACAAGCAGCAAAAGCTGATCTCGGGGAAGCAAGACAATAAGCTCCAGTTAGGAGTATTAGGTTCGCCATTGCAGCCTGGCAGTCTTGAATGCCATATTCTGGATTTGATCAACCAGACCATTGGTGCTGTGCCCAGTATGAGTGAATACATCAGAGCACGTATTAAAGGGTTCACTGTACATAGTGCCAATTACAACAGGACCGAGAAAACGTGCTCTGAATATATTCTAACAGATGATGGCAAGTTCTTGCGAGTGATCAAAATCTTTTTAGTGGGAAACAGTATCTTCTTACTCTGCCAAGAACTAATTACCGAGGAAAGCTTTATGCCTTTCATGTTCACTGCTGAACACCCTCCGACTGATGTTGGGTTGTGCCTAATTTGTGAGCAGAAAGTTTTTTCACCTTGTGTGCTTGTGGCACAGAGCGACCAGTCACATATTGTGAAGGTGCCCAATCTCTATGAAACTGATTAGGAACAGATGCCAGGGACAAATTTAAATTGGCTTATAGCCAATCCCTGCGACGCTGCGTATGACCAGAAGTTTTCTATGTTGTCCGTCTAGAGCCCAATTATGCATGCTGAAGGACAGTGTTCCCACACTGTTTTTTTTGCACAGTCCATTTTATTTGTTTGTAGTCTTATGTTTTAAAGCATTGGGTCGATGCTTCTTTGAAAGGGGAGAAATTCTGTTAACCTTTGTAGTGTTTGTTTATTCTTCAGTGTTGCCGGTGCGCCGCTTTATTGCTTTGGCTGTGATGCAAGACGCGACCAGATTTATCTCGATTGATCGCATCCAGGCGGAGCCGCTTCTACGTTATTCCAGAATGTTCTAGTAACTTTGCACGCTTTATCTCGAAAGTTCGCTATCAGCTTTAAATTCAGCATGGCCAAGAGCGGCAGGCATTCTGTCCGACCGCAGAGTTCGCCTGTTGCTACGCCGCCGCGGAGTCATTCAGTTCTTTGCTTGTGCAAGTCAGCACAAAAAGAGTTTCGGTTAGAAGCAATTTTCGCTGTCTTCTTGCTCTCTGTACTGCAGTCACCACTCTGTGACAATATTTGCCACACTTGTATGGAAGGTGTGCACCTTTTGCTGCATATGTGATTTCAAGTTTATTTCCTTGTGCTATTCTCGATTAGTGTGAAACATCTCCGCATCTCTGTGTTGCACTGTTATAGGTCATTGTATATAGAAGAAGCATTCTGTCTAATGTCCAGTGTGTAGTCCTGTTTGTAATTGCTAAAGTTGAATGTGGCTTGTAATCTCATTTTTCATATGCCATATTTGGCCTAAGGTTCAAATGTACGTGTTTTGGTTTGTTATGTGAGATTGTTAGTTTGTTATGTGAGGTTTGTTAAAATAGCGCTTCTTTTGTAGTGTAAATAAAGAATTATGATGTTTGAGATTTAATTTTCACACATGTTTATGAAAACATGTTAGGAGGTTACCTTAATTATCATTCTACTCAACATTGTTTCACAGAGGCGATTAGATCTAGAAGGGCGACCTTCTGCTGCATACGTTCTTCTTGAATTGGTATGTTGAGGCATTTGCATCAGCACATAACATCCAGTGAAGCAAAGTTAGGGCATGCTTAAGCATGGAACACTTCTGCCCTTCGCTTTACCTGAAAAATGGTTGGTATAGTTCTATACTGCACTTTGTGATCAGTGCAACGCGCGTTAGACAAGAAGTCCAGATTAGGATGGATGCACTCTGCCAATATTTGTCTTTGCTGTGTATGCCCCTAAACTGAAGTAAACTAAATTAGGTACTGCAGTGCGGTTGTATACGTTTACAACAGCACACTAAATTCCTGTGTGTGTCAGCCAGAATGTGGTTGATTGGTGTCCAAACCTTATTGCCTATTCAAAGTGTTTTTCATGCCAAAATTAACCAGTCCACTCTTAAGTGCCATTGACGACCAAAACAGTGTGCACACCACAACCCATGCAGTCTGGTGTATGCACTACAGCACATTAACACTGCACGCTGTGGGTACCAAAATACACCAATCAAGTGTGGTGTGCATGCTACAACACACCAACGCTTTCTGGTGTGCACGCTACAACACGCCAACCCGTTGTGGTGTGCCCGCTGCAGCACACCAACCCAGTCTGGTGTGCACACTGCAACACACCAGCCCAGTCTGGCGTGCACGCTGCAACACACCAACCCAGTCTGGTGTGCACACTACAACACACCAACCCATTCTGGTGTGCACACTACGACACACCAAACCGGGCTGGTGTGTACACTAAGACACACCAAACCGGGCTGGTGTGCACGTTACAACACACCAAAACGATCTGGTGTGCACACTACAACACACCAGCCCGGTCTGGTGTTAACATCTGGTGGGTTGTGCATGTGGATGATTGGTTGTGCATGTGGATGATTGTTTTTCTTCTACATTAGAAGTATTTTCTGGCGTTCCTCAAGGGTCGGTTTTAGCTCCATTACTGTTCCTAATTTATATTAATGATATTAACGAGGTTACCGAGTCTCCCGTAGAATTGAAGCTTTTTGCAGACGACTGTTTAATTTATTCTCGAATAACACAAGCTGCCGACCAAATTAGAATAAACCGTGTCCTTAATTCCTTGCATCTTTGGTGCGAAAAATGGGGCATGGAAATTAATTACACAAAATCAACTTTTACGCATATAACTAATAAGAAGACTGTGCAGTTATTTTCTTATAATGTTGGAAAAAATAATCTAAAAAATGTTGATACCTTCAAGTATTTAGGCGTCACAATTGCACATAATCTGCAGTGGCATAAACATATTAATACCGTGTGCTCGACAGCTTCCCAAAAACTTTACTTTCTGAGGAAGAAATTGGAACATGCAACAAAAGATGTCAAACTGATAGCTTACAAAACATTCATCCGCCCATCCTTGGAGTACGCTTGTGTCGTCTGGAGCCCGCACCAAAAAGTTATAAAAGATAAACTGGAACGAATTCAAAGAATGGCTGCTCGGTTTATTTCGTCAAGATACAGAAGAAGGGACTCAGTGACGGAAATGCTGAACTCATGTGGGCTCGAGTCACTTCAAAATCGGAGAAAAAAATCAAGACTAAAACTTTTCTTTCAAATAATTCAAGGGCACTTCAAGATAAAATCAGATAGGTATGTTCAGCCTCCGGGAAGACGCAGCGCGAGAACAAGCCACACTCGATCAGTCAAGCCTTACGACTCACGTGTTGATGTTTTTAGGTACTCTTTTTTTCCTGATGTCATCGAAATGTGGAATGCTTTGCCAGTTGAAGTTGTTGAGCAATCGGACGTGCACAAGTTCGAACGTTCTATCGATATTTTGTGTCGGGGCCACCGAACTTGATGTTATGAGACATGAATTTTTTCTGTTGTACATTGCATTTGTATTCCCTCCCTGTAACGACCCTCAAGCGAGGGTCAACAGTATCAATAAAAATAAAAAATAAAAAAAACATCAGAACACACTACAGAAGCTGGTGTTCACACTAGGAAACACCAGAACACACCAAGCCATCCTGGTGCATTTTTCAACTGGGAGCCTAATCTGTAATTGCCTCCACAACCGTCAACCAGATAACCAACCTCTGCCCAGGTACGAGCCAAACCAACCACCTAAAGACAATGTCTGCCTTGGCAGCTGACAGTATAAGCACTATGAGCAAGCACTAAGAACACTAGGAAATAGGAACACTATGAGCACTAGGAACGCAATGAACACTAAGGTATGAGCACTAAAAGCACCGGCAGCCTGTGAAGAGAAATATTGTAAGAAACTGGGCAATAAGTTTGGGTGGGCACTTTGAAAAAAAAATTAAATGCAGCAGCACGATAAACCGTGTCTGCCTGGGCGGGCACACGCACAAATCAAAGGACTACCCCCCGATGCTCGCGAAACACAAGAGAGCTGCCACCAGCTCAGCAACGAATCTCAACTCAGAGACGAGGCTCAGTTACGAGCCAGCACAAGTCCTATAGGGCGAACCCTCTGCCCCGGTTTCCCGGGGGCGCCGCTTTGGACCCATCGGTCACGTCGCGCGACGAACCCGAAACAGTCCACAAGCAAAACCCCTTCCCACCGAAGTGGGGCGGTCCTTCGACCAGTTTCTGGGCGAGCGAACGCTTAGAAGTTCAGGCTGCCCTTCCTCCGCAAAGCACAGGGCGTCGTTTTCGAAACTTGTAAAACCTGACGGGACCACGACGAACCCGATAGCTGGAATCCAAAGAAAAATGCGTCAAAATCTGTTGAGGCAGTCAAAGGTCTAAAATAAGCATAGGCGATGCCTCTACTGGGTAAGAGACGAGCTCAGGGTACAGTGCAACCTGACACCGAAATGAGAACTGTAACCAAAGAACTGACACCGGAAAGGCTGTTTGAGAGTTCACCGCTCAGGGTACAGCGAAACCCTAGACACCAAGCAAGAAAGACCTACTGTGCTGACGCACAGCGTCCCTACTGTTTAAGAGATACCTCAGGGCACACTGCAGCCCAACGCACCAGAAATGCTGTTCGAGAGCAATGTTCAGGGTACAGCTTAACCTAAGACGACCAAGAAAGAAAGAATTGTCACCAATAGAAGCTGTTTAGATCAAGGTCTAGGTGAACCAGCTGCCTTTGGGATCTAATATATCGTTTAGGCCGAAGCCTCTACTGCAGTTTAGGGCAAAGAAATGCAACTGAACTTGCTCAAGGTAACAGCGAAGCTAAGAGACAATCGGGGAGATGCGCAGCTGCGCTGATGGCGTCGGGTCCTCTTCGGCTGCTTGCCGGAGGCCCGGAGAGTTTGAAAAGTACAATATTTTTGCCCCAGAAGGCTGATTACACAATCCTGAGCTTGTGGACGCACGCTCAATTGAACAGTCAGTCGTGCGCCACTGTGGACTGCTCTTAGCCGCTTTCACGTTGCCCAGGGTCCGCCACGAGGAGGCGGCAGTCCATCGAACCCCAGAATAGTTCAGGCTTATCGCGACGAAGGGCGCATTTGTGACGCTGCTCGACATTTGAAGCGCAAGACAACCGAAGAAGAGGACCATGCCATTGTTGCTGCGGCTTGTGTAGCGCCCTTCATGACTGCTGGCCAATTGAAGCATGTTGCTGGAATGGAAGTGAGTGACAACTTGGAGCGTGCCCGACTTCGAGAAGCAGGTCTTCGCAATCGAGTTGCGGCCTAGAAGCCGAAGCTTTCGGCGACTAACAAGAAGAAAAAGCTACAGTTTGCACCCGAGTATATTGAATGGGCCGTAGAGGACTGGGAAATGTTGTCTTCAGAGACGAGTCCACGGTTTGAACAAAATGGAACCAGCAACAGAAAGTTTACCGGCCAGACCTGATGAGGTTGGTGATTTATCATTGTTCATTTTTTCGATTTGGCTATGTTTGGCTTACATCTACGAAAGTATATGGCATTTGCTTCACGGGGCGACATGTGATTATGAATGTCAGCTGTCACTGTTCAAGAAATAGATCATGCCGCACAGGCGGGTAAAGTGGTTCCTAAATAGAATTACTTATACTTGATTAAATTTGAAAGATGTTTGCTGAGATTGTGGATGGATTATACTGCCATGTGAAGAGGGGGGTGTATTCTCGCTGTAATATTTTCTTTAGGTGTCGTTTAATATTGTCTAGGAGCCATTCACACAATATATGTTGTTTATAAAATTTTCTTCTACAGTTCCAAGTTTGATCCACAATAAGTATTGAAGGTCAAGTCTAGTGGCAGGACGAGCGTAAAATATTGGGGTGCAATGACTAAGGGCCGCCTTGGCCCACTCCGTCGTATATCGGGCCGCTTCTGTGCTGAAGCATACCTGCAGATTATTAATGAGGAGCTTGTTCCCCATTTTTTTGACGGCCTTTTCACGGACGATTGTTTCTACCTACAGCATGACCTGTCACCGGTGCACGCTGCGGCGCCATGAAGGAACATCTGGAACACCTAGGCATCATGACGTTGTCTTGCCCTCCCCAGGGAGCGGACCTCAATATAATTGAAAATGTTTTGGGTATCCTCAAGTCCAACTTGTCAAAAATGGGTCTGCACGATGCATTGCCAGACGACGGCTGGGAAGCCGCGAAGACTGGATGGGATGCGCTCAAGGATGAGGTGGACCGTGTACCCGCACTCTTCGACTCCCTGCCCAAGCGCATCGCGGGTGTTGCTCAGTCCGGAGAAGAATGTCAGCGTTATTAACTTCTAAGCCTGATGTGTGAGAGCCTTGATTCAAGGCCCTGTTTCAGTTTGAAAATGTACTAAGGAAATAAAGGTTTTTTTGGTGCAAATACACCGAAGTGTTCAACTTCCGCGGATACATGCAGCTATGCCTTACTACCCCCTCCTCTCGTCAAAACAAAAAAACGTGCTTACACACCCCACACTTCTGAATGCATTCGTCGCTCGTAACCTACAGACTACCATTTCTAGCTCAGGTGATGCATGCTGGAAGAGGCAAACTTCTTGCAGAAAAACAAAGGAAAGCGCAACCATTCGTGGCTCCGTGTTTTGCTCTTCAAGTAGTTCAGGAGTGAGCGAGTAAACTTTAATGAATTGAGGCAAAAAGAAAGACAGCATAAGTGCGCATTGGTCCAGAGCAACAAAAACCGAAGAATAATAATTCGCAACGAGGCACTCTCCGCGGAAGAACACGTTTGAAAGCTGCGATGCCTTTTTGTGCCGTCAAGACACTGCAAGGCTGATTAAAGAACTGGTTGGAATCCAGGCAATAGTTCAATGTGCTGCTATATTTCGTTCCTGTTATTTTTGTTACCATCACTTTGTATCGGCAGGCTGGCCTCCCGTAATAGGAGAAAAAAAAAACAAAGAAAGCAATCATGTCTCATGCAGTCTCACATATTAAACATGTGCATGCGCTCTACGGCTTGGCGGGATCTTGCGAACTGATATTGTGGCAGGGCGTGTGTCCCCGTGCTCGGAACAGCGTAGCAGACGACGCTCTGCCTTCGTGCGCGCGTGCAGTCTCGCCTTGTTGCACGCTTATCGCCGTTATAAGGCGCCGACCAGCAGTTCGGTGGACGCTCGCGCTATATTATTAAAAATCAGGGCGGCTGTACAAATAGCCTGCACGTCCTCCAACGTAGCAACATGAGAGACAAGTACAGTTGAGAATAAAGAAACTAAGACATGGACAGACAAAAATGGATTCCAGTTCGCCACACAGAAAACAGTTGGTGTTCTTTTCTCACTGAAACCAGGAATACAATCCGACCCCACATTACTGAACAAAGCCAAAGTACCTATAAAAGTGAAATCAAATTTCTAGGCATTACTTTTGGGCAAAAAGCTAACATTACCACCTCACATTAATTCTGTCAAGAATAAAGCCTCCCGATCCTTGAACATACTTAAAATATAGAGTCGATCACACTTGTCTAGAGCCGTGGAAAGGTGCAGTTCGGGAGGAATGAAGAGAAATTATGTAGCAGGAATTGAATTTTATATAATGCTTCCTCTCGAGAGCAGCTCAATAAAGAGGTGAACGCACAGGCACCAGCGCCTTACCGTTTGCAAAGCCGCTGCGAAAAGATTTCAGTTCATTTGCTCTGCAACACACTGTCCGAGCATTGCAGACAAGTGTGATCGACTCTGTACTCTCCGGAAACCACTGGGGTTCCAATAGCACATGTATTTTACAAATGTACCGTTCTGCAGTGCGCTCTACCTTAGATTATGGATGTATAGTCTATGGGTCAGCGAGAGCATCGTATAACTACTGGATATAGTACATAACTTAGGTTTACATCTTTCCATTGGTGTATGCAGAACGTCACCCATAAACAGCCTTTATATGGAGATGAACGAACCATCACTTACAGACAGGAGAGCCATGCTCACATGCCAGTACGTCTAAAAATCCGGTTGCTGAAGAAACAACTATGTTACCCTATATATACACAAAGTGCCCATTTAGAACACCATTTGACAACAAAGCGCGGGTTACCAGGCCACTGTTCTTGCGATTTGAAGAGATATGCCAGGACCTTGTCGTACTAAACACATTACCTGGTACTGCGCAGACAAAATCCACTGCCTTCATAGTACAATATTCCTGCAATGTGCGACTTTACTCTTACACAGTTTCGCAAAAAAATAAACTCCACAACAACATTTCATACAAAAATTTCTTGCACTGGAGGAAAAGTACACTACTTTCACAGCTTTTTATACAGATGGTTCAAAAAGAGATGTTTATGTTAGAAGTGCAGTGGTACAAGAGGACAGGAATCAGATAGTAAGGCTTCCGCAGTGTGCATCTATACTCATTCCTGAATGTCACGCAATTTTTGTAGCCGTGCAAAAAATAGTAAACGAGAACCTCGCGAACAGTATTATACACAAAGACTCGCTAAATGTACTTACAGCTCTTCACTCTGGAGATGCAATCACCCCTTTGCTTGGTTACATTATACACAACATAAGAACCACCATAGCTCACTGACAAAACTTAAAACTCTTCTGGGTACCTAGGCATAACAGAATTAAAGGCTACGAGAGAGCACACTTGTGCGCTGCTCAAGCCTATTGCAAGCAAATAAACAAATTAAACATACACTTTAATGATTGCATGCACTTATTACACCGTGATTTAAGGGGAAAATGCCAATTAAATTGGAGCAATGAAGTAAAGAACAAACTAGTCGTGATAAAGCCAGTTTTAGGTGAATGGAAGTCATGCACACACCGGGAACGTTTTAAGGAAGTAGTTCTCTGCAGGCTTCACCTAGGACGCACACACCTTATTCATTTTATACTGGAAAAACAACAGACACCTCTTTTTGAAAAGTGGAGAAGAACTAACAGTAAACCAAATTTTATTCTCGTGCACAAAAGTCGATAAACTTAGGAAAAAGTATTTTACACAGTTCTATAATGACCACATTCCTTCACACACAGTGTTAGTCTTGGGTGAAAATGCAATTGTTGTCAAGCCTTGTGTGATTGGTTTTTTTAAGAAAAGGAGGTTTGCTCGACAAACTCTAAATTTTCACGTATTGCGTACCTTCATTTTTTGATACACCTCAGACGCCTTCTCATTCCTGAGAGGGGAGCTGAGGTTTTATTTGGTTCGCCTGGAGGCTCAACATCCTTGCCCAGCAAAGGATGACTGCTGAAGTTACATGAAATCCTTTAAACCTTTTGCTATTAGCAATTTATCTCTCCTCTGTCCTCACTAAGAAATACAGACCAATGTTATAGGCCCTCTACACCGACAATGATTTTAATTTGGCAACAAAACTGTACACAAAACAATTGTTTTATACCTTCAGCTGGGCGTATGATGTCCTTAGATATCTATGTGCCATAAAGCTCAACAAGCAAACAAACGAAATTATCGGTATCTGAGAGGAAGACGTGCCAAGAGCCCCGTAGAAGAAAAGACAATATCCAGTACAACTCACATTGGTAACAGATGAACGTGTTTAAAAATAAGATTCCAACAAATAACACTGCACTGCTCTAACACGGCCTGGGCCCAGAGAAAGCCTATATTTCCGATCCAAACGAAGCACTACGGCTACACAGAGCGTAGGAACAATGTTCATGTGGTTTTTCCAGTCAGAAAGCGCTGCCTAAATCTGACGCCAATATTGGCTACGTTATTCGAAGCCGCTCAGTCCGTCCCGTGAGCCGGACGCCTGACCAGCTACGACGGCACCATGAGTTACGCAGCACTTCGAGCTACGTTGTCGCCGCCAGTGCCGCCAGACTCTGTTTGCTTGAAAACTGGCGTATCGCTGCAGCTGGCGAATGAAACATCGTCAGATACCACCACTGGCTCCGCGACGCCCCTGTGACTGTCTCTTTTTAGCGGCATCCAAGGCAGTTGTAAAGCGCCTCGCTACAAAGATATTTCATATAGCGGGGCACGGAGGCCAGCGTGTAATGAAAAGTTGATGCCGTCAATGGGATGCTAACGGCTTACAAGCACTGAGTCAATTTTGTGTCAGCACAGCCCGAGGCCTGCGGACAGCCTCAAGTTCATGAGACAGTGCCTAGATAAGCGCTGACTTCGTGAAAACGTAGCTCTTTCTGTCGACAATCGTCGCGGCTGAGCACAATGGACGTGCGAACCTAGCCCCTCTGAGACATTGTAACATGCCTTAGGTTGTTGGTCTAGACTTGGTTAACACTTGCGGTCACCTTTGTATGGGTATTGTGAGCCAGCTGACATAAAAGTCAGTTTTAGCAGTTTCTGGTGTTCGCTAAGACGCAACTGAACGCCTCTACCGCGAGCGCGGCTCTTCGCACGCATGCGTGCCGCTTATAGACTAAGGAAAAAGTCGTCATTTTTGGGACAGCTCTGGGTTAACGATAAACAAAGTGATCCTGGATTTGCTCTTGTGCATATTTTTTTTCGCTCGAAGGTTGCGTCCAATGAAATTTCAGCTCTCGCTTGCATTTGAGCGGAAGGGGTGGCGTCGTTTGGTGATTACAGTGCCTCCTGTGGCTCAGCTGACAAAAAGGCCCATAACGGCGTTTACATAAACTATGCATAATCGGATTCAGCTTATCTATCGGTTAGGGAATTATTGCGACCATTCAAAATAAAGTCGGGAAAACCAGGTGTCTGTGTAGCTGAAGTTTATTCCCCAGGAAAAGTAGGTTGGCTCGATGGGCGTAGACGGCAAATTGCACGTGCGCTCGAGATACGGCGTCGTACTGGGCATTGCATTCGTGCCCGTACGCGCCGCACCTGTTTCATGCTCATCGCTCCGTCCCAAGCATCATCTTGTGGCCCGGAAGGATGAATCCAATCATGCACCAAGGGATGGTCGTCTGTAAGCGTCTGCCCTGCCTCACTTGGGCTTGGTGTGAGAAGCAGCCAACACGATGACTAAACAAGCTTGTGGCTTCCTGGAGTGTGGCGCCACTCCGATTAGGCGTAGGCAAGCTGCAGTTCTTTTTATATTTTAGCAGTGGCTCGCTGCTTCGGGTTCCCGAAGTTTTGCTTCCCGTACCAAGCCGAATCGCGGAACGATGCAAACAGTTTGCCTAGATGACCGCCCCTCCTGGCTGGAATCAACACGATGTTACGAAAATGTCCCGCCGCCAGGGATACGTTTTGCGCTCGCTCGCGCGCCCTGGGCACTTATGTCCCCGAAAATAAATGTAACTTGCAATTATTCCCCGTTTTAACGTGCAAATGCTATTTCGCTGTGATGCTTCAGTGACAAAACTGATTGCGCAAACTGGATTGAGAAGCCCCATTGCCTGTAATATTAGTTCAAACCTAATTTAATCCAGTTGGTGTCACATTGGGTCCATTGCATTCTAGTTAGAACCTGTCAGAGTTGCAGTTCATTTTTTGACTGGTCATAGCACTGAAGCACAAGCCTACACCTTGGCACCTAATTTGATATCTTCTTGCTTACTGCTGTTTATAATAGCTGATAGCTAATATCGCTAATGTGAGTGTACGTTTCTGTTAATTTTTAAAACTGTGTCTTTATATCTGATTACAATCATTATACAGACCAAATGGCAGTTGCAAAACATCATTCTCGCAAGCAAAATACCTATTAGGTCCAATGGCTTGCTCTACAGCGTCAGAAGATATCAGCAGCTAAGAAATGCAGGCAGTGGCACAGAAAAAGCGACATCTCATTCCACAACGTAAGCATTTGTTCAAGCTGGTCTGCCAGCTTTTGCAGTTTGGCCCTTGGGACCTCAAAAAAATTTCACATGTGTGATAACGTGCGACTTGCACGCAGTCACTTGATTATGGCAAAGGCCATATCTGGTGTTGCATTCGCCAAGATCAACAAAATTATCCAATGTTGCTCCAAGACCTTTTTTGTGTGCAGTGTCTTGGTACTTTGAAAGTATGACACTCATCTCAACTGCTATGTTGTACGAGAGACTGGGCATGGTATAACTGTCACTAAAGGAAATTTCTTTTTTCCTTGGCGCGTGTGTGTTTACCCGAATGAAATGGTGTTCCGCTGCTTGTGTCGCTATGGTACAGAGGCTCCATAAATGCGGAGTGTTGTCGAAAACTTTTTTTTTCGACTTGTGCTGCGAGACGAAATTTTTGGTGGTAAGCAGCGAAAAAACTGCTGTCCATTCATTCACTTCTGTACGAAGCATTCCTTGTTTTTGAACTGGTTGAGACCTTTTAAATGAGTTTAAGAAGTCAGTAACATGTAAGCAATAAAGCTTCTTTGACTACAGCTTCGATTGAAAACAAAATTCAGGGGGAACTTTGACTGTCTAAAGTGCGTAGAGGCGAAAGCGTTTTCCGCACCATTTTGACTGCTTGTGTGGCACTGGTGGCGTCACACGTAATTGAGTACTAATTATTAAGTGATGACAAATCACCAATTAATGGTTAATTACTGATTAATCCCTCAATACTAATTAACTGCAAATTAATGACGCTTACGCTTCGCCTTCAGCAGTGGAACGCGACAGCGTGTTGTAGTGCTGCCAAGGAGTCCACAGAACGCCACCACCCGTTCGGCGCGATTCGTTTCTTTTTGAACGCAACGCTTTTTGAGTAAAGGAAATGGCGCAGTAATTCTCTGTCATCTCGTTGGACACCTGAACTGCACCGTAGAGGAAGGGAGGAAGTGGGAGTGAAAGAAGAAAGATAAAGATAGGCCGTAATGAAGAAAATGAAAATTGTATTTCAGGAAAGGAAATTCCGCAGTAATGGTCTCACATATCTCGGTGGACACCCGTCAAAATTCAGGGGGAATTTTTTTGCCTAAAGTGCGGTCACTGATGTGTGGTTAAGATGCTAAGCTTCGCCTCTAAGTGGAGCGCGACATCGTCTTGCAACGCTGCAAGGGAGTCCACAGAACGCCATCGCCCATTCGGTTCTACGCCTCCCTCGTCAGTAAATTGGTTTTTGAGGAAAGCAAATCTATCCGTCTCTCATATCTCGGTGGACACCTAAACCTCGCCGGAAGGGAAGGGAGGAAGATGGGAGTGAGCGAAGACACCGTATTCACTAGACGCGCCTTTGTTCATTCCAGACCATCGAGGTTGCATTGCGGAGTGGATAGCATGCTCGTCTAGCACCCCGAAGACCGGGGTTCGATTCCCGAGCTCGACCAATTTCCTACTCGTTTTTATTTATTTATATGTCCTGACTAGGAAAGTTAATTAGTCTAATTAGGTAATTATGCAATTCACTAAGCTCAGTCCCACTTACTTGCAGCATCACTACATGATCCCTTCAATTGGTTGCATGGTTACTAGCCAAAGTACAATCGGCCCCGTTTGAAATTCGCGCACTGTGACGTCACGACCGTTTGGACCAATTGAAAAGCGTGACATTTCTGTCGACAACTGCTGCTTACAACGATGAGACATTAAAGGCTTTCGCCTTAAAATTAGCACATTCATTCCGAGCATCTCTTAAGTGGAGTGCTTACACTTTGCAGGGGTTGAGGAGTTGAGCTCCCTGTCATTCACTGACGCCGAACAGTGAAGCCATCGAATAAGTCGAGATTTGGGAGTTGCTTGCACGGGGAACGTCGTTCCACATTGTACCTTCCGGAATATAGGCGGAACTGTGCTGCAGATCAATGTATTAGGAACAGGTTGTTCCACATCCAAAAGTTCCGATCAACGTTGAACTGTGTTCCGTATATCTCTTTTTTTTTTTATCTGGAACAACTGTATCAACGCAACTTAAAAAAAAACGAGCGGATGGCAAGGAGGGCTTGTTTGCTATTGTCTATGTTTTGTGAAGACAGTGAAGCGAGAGGCTGTTCGGCGTTTGTCAGCAAAACAATTTACAATAAAACGATACAACAATTCGAACTTTTGGGAAGCAGTAGAATGGGCACTCCGGCACATTGCGAAACTGGGAGGCAAAGCAGAGAGAGTTCGCGTAGGATATGAGGAAGGGAGGAATAAATGGAGCTGTGTGCGTTGACTGCGGTCAAAATAGTGGTGACAAACCTCAGTCAGTGGCGAGGTTAATTAGATTGTGTGGCTGACTCTCAAATGGCGTGGGAGGTGTTAGCGGTTGTGGTGAGGAGAGTAAGGTTAGAAAGCTGCGCTACAGTCATAGGTTATTTTCAGCTAAGTCGAAAACTGAAATTATTTTAAAATTTGAAACTATCTGATGGGGAAGTGTGGATTTCTGTGGTTTAAATGGTGAAGTGTAGGGGGGAGGGTTGGGAGAGTGTTACGACGTAATTTTGGGTCTGGGAGTCTTGGACCTGAAAATGGGCCTCGGACGGTGGAAGGACGACGAAGTATCAGCTAGAAGCCGAATTTTTGGGGAAAAACGGGCAACGCGCGCTTCTGGTGGGTGAATTTTTGCTAGTTTGGTCCTATAATGCTTAGGACGTGTCGAAGAGGTGTATTCTTTGGTTCGCTTTAGTGTGCTGGCACTGGGTCACAAGTTGACATTTTGGTGTGGTTGTGGCGTTAGTCGATTTTTCAAAGTATTCGAAAATATCGTTATTTTCGCTTTGCCTGGGTGGATTCGCTCGAGTTTGAATTTAAAATGTAGGCGGTGGGGCCGGTAAGGTTGCTGTGTGATTTGTTTGGCCTTGGGTGCGAGGGGGTAGCGAGTTTGCGAGGGGGCGCTCTTTGTGTGTGGGCTGGAATATCCCTGAAATAATAATAAGAGGTACAACTTTACAATTCTCTCTGAATTAGCGTAAGATCTGCGGCGCAACAAGCGCGTTCAGAAGGCACTCAGCCAACCTATTGCTTTTTGGGCAAAGTCATGCTCAAGTGTCCTTCTGCATCCATGTGGCGGGGGCTGGGTTGGACCGAAAAAAGTTCATATGGTCTGATGTCGGTATTGGCCGGGCTAACCCACGTGCGAAACAGGGGTTTGTCCTTGAGCTGCCCACATTGGTCCTATGTAAGGCAGGTAGGGGCCTTGGTACACTTCCCCGACTGTGCTGTGAGGGTCCAAGCAGCGGAATGTACATTGGTCCCGCATGGGCTGCGCCCATAGGATGCCGAGAGTGCAGACGAACTCTTTGTTAAGGTCCACAACTTGCTGAAGCAGCAGGTCCCGCTCCGTATAGGGAAGCGCACCTGAAGTTTGCTCCCACTGCACCATCTCCACTTCTCCCCCGCCGGTCATTTTGGCGTTTCTGTCCGGGCACATCGCCGGCGGAGCGTATTGAGCCAGCAGCCTGAGGACTGGTACGCGCGTGCTGCTCGCGCCGCTGGTACTCTCTCTTTCATTGTGAGCACGTGCCGTCCTGCTCGCGGGCACAAAAAAATGGTGTTGCCGCTCGCTGTGAGTCATGGCTGGAATTCCGCGGCGTTCTAAGAGCGGAGAAACTTGCTGTGTCAGAGGCTTTCACAACTGTTCTCTCAACAACAACGGCCAAGGACTGCCCGTGGAATTCTACAGATATCCTGGGCATGTCCTACATTCTGGGAAAAAAAAATAATATTGGAAAATCGTAACGTACAATAATGGAAATACTGAAGGTATTGGTGCAGCCTTTCTATATGCAGCAAAATCTTAATTTTTCATCGCTCGTATCAAGAAGTTGACGATAGGAAAAACGTTAACACGAAAAAAAATGTAAGCCTATCGATGGGAGATTGCTATAGTGAAATCTTCCAGTACATGAAAAATAAATGCGTTCATACACGCTTTCCTATTCAAAAATGTTTTTGTCCGGAATTGTTGGGTATGAAATGGATGAGAACGAGAAACGACCGGCCTTAACTGCTGTGGGCAGGGTGAAGTAAGCTTTTTTCTGTTGCTAAACACGTTTGGTATGTTGCACGCGTAATATAATTTCTAAGCTGTTTTTGTGTTATTCACTAAGCATCCAGTGTTTACTAAAGCTCGCGCTAGCGAAACTCATTTTTTGCCATTTTTTATTCTGGAGACTGACAACAACAGCTAGCGGTGTTATGCAGACGCGTGTGAGGCAAGGTCAGTGATCACCTCAATGTTCCGACTTGTGACTCCTGGCTCGATTTTCGAGGTTGCTTTACATGCAATAAATTTCTAAAAATAAAAATAATCAAAATGGTTTGGTTTATGGGGTTTAACGTCCCAAAGCGACTAAGGCTATGAGAGACGCCGTAGTGGAGGGCTCCGGAAATTTCGACCACCTGGGGTTCTTTAACGTGTACTGACATCGCACAGTACACGGACCTCGAATTTCTCCTCCAAAGAAATTCAGCCGCCGCGGCCGGGATCGAACCCGCGTCTTTCGGGCCAGCAGCCGAGCACCATAGCCACTGAGCCACCGCGGCGGCTAAAAAAAAAATCTAAATGTTTTCTTGCACATGAATGAGCGTTTGCATATGAGCGATGGCTCCGCAAATAAATTTTTGGGGATGCGCGTGTGCTGTAATCGGCATTAAAATAAATATACCAACCGCTTATCTCCGTTGTAGAGATTGACCAAACTAGAGCATTTTTTCTCTTAGCTGTATATAGCAAGCAGCTGGTAGGCGCATATCGTGCGTGTTTTCGTTTCTCTCTTCAGCCTGGCGTGTCGCCTTAAGGCCACTTTAAGTTAAAATAAAAATTATTTCCATTATTATTCAGCGAAATACGTAACAAAATCCTCATTATTTGTCCAACAAACCTGCATGCACCGAACTGCTCAGCCACCCAACGAAATTAAATATCTTGCGAACATGGCCGCGCCAAAAAAAAAATGGTATTTACCTCCAATTCCACGTCTTAAATTACCTCGTCATTTACTTCCGATACACATTTCGCCATTACGGGGCCCGCTTTTTCGTCACCAATCTGCTTCACGGAGTGGGCCTGATCCACTAGCAGTTCTTTTTGCAAGCTTGCGCAGCGAAAAAAAAAATCGCTGTCCACTGTTTCTTTTAACCTACATCTCAGAGCGTGCTGCCGCGACAGAAAGAAATGCGAACAGCGCGGTGCCCAGGGGCTCCGCTGTTGGAATTTATTTTTGTTACGCTAGAGACATCCGTGATACAATAATGTACCAGTCTAGCGTCTTTTTGTTAATACCGAGATAAAAACGCACTGAAGGTAAATTCCGACTGCGCAGCGCGTGGGCGCCGTGCTGTTCGTATTTCTTTCTAGCGCCCCTGTACATTTTGCTAATCCTCTGAAGCTCGCCAACATTCAAGCACGAGGGAAAAAGCTCGCGACTGCACAAAAAGATTTGCAGGCTGGCCAACACGTGCAAAGTACGTGCAGAACTGGCTTTTTTTCAGGAGAAAGCTCGCTGCTCGCGCAGCTACTCAATGGGAGGGTTGACCGGTTTGCTCGGTCAAAAGTGCTTAGTCGGCCGGAGAGGGCGCTTTTCACTGGCGTTCGCAGCGTCCCCCTGCGAAGCTGCGGTCCCCTATATTCTTTTGCGGTACCGGACCTGGTTTGAAACGAAGTGTCAGTTTTTTGCGCAGCTTGAGGCAATGAAAACAAGAAGAAGTCAGTCGTTAATTTATAAACGCTTACTGCTTCAGCACCTGCAGTTCGTTGCGAAGGAACCTCCTCACCATGATGAGGAGTCGCTCCTTCACGCTTCTAGCACACAAATCTCGGGCAGTAGCAACGCACACATTCTCTGGAATGGTCTCCCATTGCAACGGGTCCGCAAACGAATTCAAATTGACCTCGCGAAGAAGAGCGAGGTCGTCACTGATATGATAGCGCCCCCTGCGCAGCACCACGTTATTTCTTATCCTGCCACTGATACTGGCATGATCCATTTCATCCATACTCCGGTGGATATAGGTACCCTGCTCGGTTGAACACACTGCATGCGCCGCCATGCTTCCTTTCTCCGAGCTAGCTATCTAGGCTTGGTTCGGCTACGGCCGTCTCGTAGCCCGTCACCTAGCTGGCACAAAAACTACAGTGTTGTCGTTGCTACTTTTCCTACGTACGCGGACGGCTAGGCTTAACGTCTTTGTCCCTCGTCTCAGCGCTGTTTTTTTTTCCCAGCACTATGTACCTACTAGCTCAACACTCCGTTTTATTGAGGCTTAACGTCTCGAAAATCGCTGAATTATCTCAACAACATGGGCTAGTTGTCACTTAACCCTCGACGTATGCGTGAGAGTATGCGAATTAAGAGCGAATGCATACATTTAGAGCGAGAAATGGCGCCGAAGAATGCGGCAGCGATGCTGTATTTGGTCCGAAGCGGCCGTGCAGGGCGCCGCCATGTTTGTTTACGAGAAACGCTAACTCTCTCCGCCACGCTAAAGAGATTGCTTAAAGTGTTACGGGTCCGGTAATGGGCGCGTATGCGCAGATGTCGCGAGCCGAGCCCGGTAAACGGTAAGGTAAACACGGTAACGATATGCTATAACTCTATAAAGTTAGGTCGCAGAAGGTGTACGCTTTCCGGCGATACCTCCAAGACAAGGCGGCGGCGAAGGAGGGTTCCTTCGCTTAAAGGGCAACTCCGGCGATTTTTCGATATTTATCGATCGAAATGAGATGAGTCTGTATTTTTTATGGAAGTCTGATGTCTCGTGTAAAATTTCGTGCCTGAAAGCGGCGTAGTTTTTCCGCAAGCGAATTTTTAAGACAAGCGCTCCTCGACGCGAGCAGCACCCATTGATGGAGCAACTTCTACAGGCCACCCTGTACTGTGATGTCACTGGCGTGTCGGCGTGTCAAGCTGATCGGGCGCCCGCTGGCGTTAGCAGCGCAGGGGAAAACTGAAAACTGGTTTTGAGGAAAGTAAATGACGCAGTAACGGACACCCGAACCGCGACGTAAGAGGAGAGCGAAAGAGGAAAGGATGAGAGGTGCCGTAGTGGAGGTCTCCGCAATTATTTCGACCACCTGTGCAATTTCGCGCCATCTCAACGTGCCTGATGTAATGTGTACGCCACAGTGATGGGTCACGGCAACTTCTGTTGTGCTGTGGAGTGCATAAATTCATCTGTGATAACGGGCGTGATCTACCATAGGTTTCCAAGCGATAAGAACCTTCGCGTCAAGTGGGTGAGAGCTGTCCGCCGTGTAAACTGGTCTCCGAGGAAGCATTCCCGCTTGTGCTCGGAACATTTCGCACCAGATTGCTATGAAGACAGCGTGTACCTCAGAGAGAGCTTTGTACTCGCTAAGGCTTCGTTCAACCGGCGCTTGAAGGCAGATTCTGTGCCAACGTTATTCGAGTACAACCGCCCATCGCAGCGGCCAGCTGAACGAAGCGCGGCAGTCAAAAATTATGGTGGCCGAGTAAAAGGAATGAAAAACAATAGCGCCCGGCCCGCACCGCTTAGAGCACAATGGACTAACGCGGCAGTCAAGAGGAAGCGGACCACGGTAAGTGTGCTCAAAGTATGTTGGATTGTAGAACTGTAGCTGGTGTGAATTGACTTCCAAATGCTCGCCGTCGAGACAAAGGTTCGCGAAGAGACGACTATTGGTGATGTATGCCCCCGTAAGGACGTTGTACACCGCGGCAACGTTCCGGCAGCAGATTCTTTCATCAGGCTGGGTCTGCCGGCACTCGCCACAGGAACAACTGTCAGCGGGAGCACCACATTAACTTTTGTTCTGACGACTGTGTCACTTACTTCTCCGAGTTCAGACAGTCTCCGCGCTGCAAGTGACGCGGCCTGTGGTGTGGCTGGGCTGGCTCGCGCGGCGGCGGATCATACATGAAAGGCGACTTGTCCAGTTCAAAATCGTCGAATTAGTTGCCTTCTGAAGACTCGCTGGTCTCGGAAAAGCTTTTCTCCGCGCTTCAGTCATGTCGACAGCGCGGCTCCGAACTTCGCAGCGCGGCGAACACGAAAGTGACATCACAGTCAATACCGCACGAAGGCATCTCCTCGGTATCGGTTTTGCGGTTTCGGCTTCGAGTTTTGCATTTTTTGCTGTTTAAATATTATTTTAGGGTTGCTTTTGAAAACCTTGTATCGTACACATTACAGGAGGTTCTTAGGAACACAAAACAGCCATTAACCTAAAATGGCTGAAAAACCGCCGGAGCTACCCTTTAAACTTTCGCCACCGCAGTATCCCCGCCGGCGTCATCCGAGCGTCATCTGAACGGAGCGGCAACAACACCAACATGAACGTCAAGTGTTTAAGGCCGTTGTACGATTGTTTTTCGGGCGGATCCGCCAGCGAGCGGACCGCTCGCTTTCAGCCTCCGCCCGGGCGTGGGGCGGAATGGTATTGTACGATCACTTTGCTGCTGGCGGACGAGGAGTTTGGTTTAAGTGTTCCGATTGGCGAGCCTGGCATTGCCGTCTGTCCAATAGCATGCTCCTGTTGGCAACCTAGACGGCGCGAAAACGTGCTATTTTTTTGCTCCTCGGAGACCGGCATCTAGGCTGAACTTCGGCATAGCCATGGCGTGGTCTTTGAAGTTCTTGCTCTTGTACGCGGCTCTCGTCAGCTACCAGATGAGTAGCTCGGCTGTAGAGGTTTTGACTGCTTACATGGGCAACACAAACAGGGTGAACTGGCCATTAGTCGCGCAGGCCGTCGCTGCCGACGCAGTCATCCAGCAGCAGCGTAAGCGTAGGCGCAAGCCTATATACGACGTCGTTTAAGAGACCGGCGTCGACTGGGCGAGTACTTCACGTTAGTCCGGGACATGAGAGATGGAGATGGAAAAGACTTCTTCCAGTGCTTCCGGATGTCTGTGGAAAGGTACAGTGTACAAGTTCATATCTTCCTTGTTTGCTTCGCACGTGTGGTCGTGTTGTTGCTGCATTGACGCTTTCGACTGATGCAGATGCTGATACTCGCGGTAATGCAGAAGCGCGTTTTCGTGCGACTAACATGTGAACAATTTTACAAGCTTACTATAAAGAAGCAGGCCTAGAATGCAAAACGTGTTCATACGCGCAAACATTTCTATTACATTGGCACTGACCTCTTTGCACCCAAAACTTCAGTGAAGCACACACCGCGTAGGCAGGCTTGAGAGTGGTCCTCGGAAAAAGACCAGAGTTGACAGTTAGGCAATAAGTTTCTTGATTTTATTTCATTTTTCCTGGCTTGGTCGCGCAGACACGGAACAGCGGTGTCCCGTGGTACCGCGGCTTCAGCAGAATAAATGAGTACTGATAAGCAGCCGCTATAGCGGGCATTCCAGTACATTTCGACGCGTCGATCTCGTTGCTAGGAGCACCGTGCAGCTCCGCATATGCGGTATTTGTCAGCAGAAATTGCTTGTGGCTCATGCCGTTATCATATTTTTTTTACAGCCAAGTGTTTCATTCTGCTCATGTTATTGTGCAGGTTTGACCGTCTCGTAGAGCTGATAAGACCCCTGATCGAACCTCGCAGAAGTACGGTAGTCAGTTTGTCGGCCGGAGAGAAGCTGGCATTCACATTAAGGTGGGCTAACGTAACATTTTTTTCATGATTTTGTACAGTGCCGTGAAGTATCGTGCTATGAACTGTGGATACTGTGTAGTGAAATCTTAAGACGAAATGCACATGTCGGGCCTTTCCTGTAGTGTACCACATGTAGGGAGGAATTGTATTATTGTCAGCTTTAGGTCTGACAGTTGACAGTACACAATTTAATGTGTAAAATGCTTTGTTCTGTCTATGTGCTATATACACCTTGTGGTGTAGCCTTTCAATGACAGCCAGTGTATGCTTAATAACTGCAGCTTTTTAAAACTTTTGCGATGTAAAAGTGCTCACAGTGTGATTATAAATGCTCATGATTAGCTCCTCTGAGCTGCCCAAGTGTGCTCATTCTTTCAGCCTTCCAACGGCTTCAACTCAGAGCTAAGACTGCAGTAACGCTGTTTTCAAGCGACTGCTTTCGTGTTATCTTATTTGCAAAGCAGTTCCTCGACTACTTTGCTTGCTGGTGCATTCCTAAGTGACCTCATGTGAGGTGCAACATGTGGCTTCCTTTTCTTCACGTCTGCGGGTTGTATCTGCTTCAGTCAGGACACCTTTTCGTCAGACACCTTAACCGAGACGAGATCTACTCTTTATTTTACGGAATATAGTTCTGCCTCCTTTACAAAAGACAAGGTGTATTATTTTATTTCCAGTGTACTGTTTCCTTTTTGATGTACTAAACACTGGAAAAGCTTATCGTAAGTGTACTGTGCCCAGCTCCCATTCCGGGCCGTCTTGGAATTCATGTCAGCCAAGTATTCTGTACGGAACTGAACCAATACCGAAACGGATGTTAAAATCTTAAAATTCTTCCACCAGTGCAAGCTAATGACAGAAAAAGTTGCTTTCACTGCATTTGTCTGGCACTTGGGTGGCATAACGCAAACACATCATGAAGCTGCTTTTTTAGTGCCTGCGGGTATTGCAGCAAGTCTGCCAGGATTTGTCTTCGCTTGAATGCATAGAGGCATTTGTAGTATGAGTGCCCCTCGCACTTAGGTTACCTGTGGGCAGAAGCAGGTACCCCCTAGAGACAAGGGTATTGAACCTTGTGCGTCAAATATAACTGCCAAACCTTGCTGGGTCCTCATACTCGACTGCTGAGCCCTTCTGCTCACTGGTTTGTACAACATACAACAGCAGACCACTTCTGTGATGTGAGGCAGAGGTGAAGCGGGCAGAAGTGAGTTGCACGAAGCCCGACAGATCAGTCCTATTACTGCAGCACGTAACAATGCTGCGGAAGTAGTCTGGTGAATACAAGAATAATGCTGACCTGTTTCAGACTGCACTGAAGGGTGGCACCATGCATGTGTTTGCATTTCTTGCTTATACCCATCAACAACATAGACTGTGCTTGTATATTCCCTCAGTGACATTTTTTTGGGCTTCAGTTTGTGTTTAATATAGGTTCAGTGTTTTTGATTGATCCTTCTCACTGGACGTTCTGTACTTGCAGGTACCTGGCAGATGGTTCCACGATGAGGATTATAGCAAAATCTTATAGGATCTCCGATAGCATGGCTGGTTGTATAGTGAGGCAAACCTGCCTTGCCTTGCGTCAAGTTCTCGAGCCCTTATACCTTCCACACCCAACAGCGTCCGACTTGAGACGTATAGCTGCCGAGTTTGGAAGCCTGTGGAACTTCCCAAACTGTATTGGATCAATTGATGGCAAGCACATTGATATAGAGGCTCCTGCTAACTCTGGAAGTCTGTTCCATAACTACAAGGGCACCTTTAGCATAGTCTTACTGCTGTGTGTGATGCAAAATGTCGGTTCACTTTAATAGATATTGTAGAGTGTGGTTCTCGTGAGGACACTGGCTTATTCAATGACTCTGACTTCGGGAAGAAGTTAAAAGCAGGCCGCCTGTCCATACCAGAGCCACGACTGCTCCCAGGCACTTCTGCAACACTTCCCTACGTCATGGTCGGAGATGAGGCCTTCCCACTCTCTGAAAATCTCATGAGGCCTTTCACAGGAGCATACCTAAATTCAGAAAAAAAGGATATTTAACTACAGGCTTTGTCGAGCTAGGCGAATTGTAGAGAACGCATTTGGTATTTTGGCTAACCGGTGGAGGAGCCTTCGTCAAGACATCAGGGCATCTACAATATTTTTGGATGCTATAGTGTATGCCGTTGTAGTTTTGCACAAATACCTGAGAGTAAAGTTCAGGCTCTTCTTCCGAACACCAGAGGTGCCCCGCCAGAGACGGTTGGTTTAACTCGAAGACTGAAGCTTGATCTTCGCACCAGATGTGCCCCGTCAGAGACGGTCTTGTGATGATTTGAGACGCAGGGATCAAGGAAAACTTAAAGATTTATATACAGATATTTACAATAGATACACAAGTTTAGGCACTAGAGACAAATTAAACGGCACAAAGATACAAAACAACACAAAAAGATGGAACTGGCTAACACTAGAGGAGGCCCCTACTCGGCATAGCCAAAGATGCATAGCATCTCACCTTAGCGCAGAACCCAGCTTCCGGCTCGGGGGCCCGGTTTTAAAGCCCTAAAGGCGCGGCCCACATTTGGTAGCTTTCAATCATGTTGCCCTCTTAACATGATTGGCTCTTCAAGGGCATGGCCAGCCCTCCGGCTTCTACAAGGTGAACCACCCTCTCTACCACAAAATAAAAATAAAAACAAACACAAATACACATTCGTGCCAGCACGTGCGCGAATCGCTACCGCGGGACGGGGGGACACCAGTACTTCCCGGCGCGTTTGCGAGCCGCCGCGTTCCAAGAAATGAGACGCTTCGCTTTGAGCGCCCCCAGCCGCGTTCCGATGACCCCGCGTACACTACCGATCCCTTACAGACACTGGACGACGAAGAGGACACCATATTTCAGTACTGCTCTCCAGCTGATGTTGACAGGGTAGCGGAGGATGGTCAAGTAATTGATGGCCAGTGGAGAGTTGATTTAAACACAGGTCCCTCCTTTTCATATCTCCGGCAGTGCAGCAGAAACAACTACCCAGTTCGGGCAAAAACAGTGCGAGAACAGTTCATGCGGTACTTTCTCAGTTATCATGGGCGTGTACCATGGCAGGACAAAGTACTCGAATTTGGCTTTCTACGTCCTAAGTAGAAGGGTAAATTTGCCTGGAACATGAACTCTGTGTCGCCTTTGCCATGTTCCGGCTTGCGGCTGGTTCAACGGACCCTTTCAAAGGCGTTCGGATGGCCCAGGTTCAAACCGTTCGGCCACATTCAGTGCCCTGGCCTGGCTGCACAGCTCGCACTGCATTCAAATAACCATCTGCATCTGTTCTGAGCGCTGCATTTAGGAATTCAAGCAATGTCTGGCTTACAGTGGCAGCACAGCGCTCGGACGCTACATGTGTTGCACACTTGTAGGCTGGGTTCCCATTTCTTGAATCCTTAACGGTGGTGTCGTTCTGCTGCCGCTACCAGTTCTCGGCATGAGCATGGTTCAACCGGCCCTTTCAGAGGTCCTCGGATGGCCCAGGTTCAGGCCAACCGACCATATTTGCTGCCCTGGCCTGGCTGCACAGCTCGCATCACATGTACATGTGCATGTCAGTCTGTTGTGTGAACGTTGCCTGTAGGTATTCATCATTTGCGTGTGCCATGCCTGATGACTTCCATTTTTTTCGTTCCTTTGTCTCTTTGTGCCTGTGCCTGTTTGTTTGTGGCTTTTTCTTTTCAGGCTTGTGGCAAAGGTTGCTGTGAAGCTGTATGGAGGTGTTGCAGCCCACAGTGCGGTCGTGTGCATATCGTTTCCGAGATTGTTGAATGTGTATGTGCCACTCCATGTGTTCTCTGGGCTGTGTCGAGTATCACCTTGGCCAGCACCATTGTTTATGTGCCCTAATTATGTGTTTGTGTGCTTCACGATTACACCTTCCTATCCTTTCAACGGCTGGGGAACCAGACCATGAAGTGCCACTCTCGGCAGAACCTGCCTGCTAGAGAGCGCGGTCCCCAGGTGGCGGATAGGGGGCCTGCTGTAGTGCAGTGCAGTGATAAGCCCAGTCTACAGTAGTGGTGCTTGCACCTCGCGGACCAACAGGCAGATGCAGTTTCGCTGAGGAGCACCGCGGGCAACCGTCTTGTGGATTCCTTTCTTCTTACAAACTGAATAAACATGCAGTTTGAAACAACTATTGCTCATGTTGCTCATTGTTCATTCCTTATGCACGCAGCCTCATGCCGTGGTGCGCTTTACTGACATCCATGTAGTGTCATATGTCCATATAAGCTCTGGAACACTTTGTATAGCAAAGGTTACTTTTAATGGCTATGTACAGGACAAACCATTGCAAGAGAACCTCACCAATGCAGGGCAACAAGCTGAACACTCCTGAGAGTGTATACTTAACAGAACATGTGTTCCAAGGTGCTGTGTTGTGGACTGGGCATTTTTGGCTTGAGCAGCACATTAACCTTTCAGTCACTTTGTTCTGACAGAACTGCTCGAGGCGATACTTGACAGTTGCTTTCCAGGTGCACATAAAAGCACTGTAATGATCCTAGCCCTGTGTGTCATGCAGTTTTTGTACAGTGCCGTGCTGTGCGTGGAACGTATGGTAATTCCTGAAAGCTGAATGCTACAGTGATCCTCTTGGCTTGTTTTTGAAGAGAAGGTATTGCTGAGCGTCAAAATATCAGGTTTCATAATTGAGTAAGGTGTCAGTGCTAGGAATGATAGAGATACAAAATAATTGGCGGTGGAAGAAAATTTATTCTGCAATGACGACCGTAATGTTGAAACAATGAACCATCGTCCCACAGATATCATTACAGAGCCTTGAAAGCACGAACTGATGGGCGAGTTGGTTATGCATGGTGTGATTGAAACAGCGCAATGCCGAAGGCCAAAGAAGAGAGCGGAAGAAAGATGGAAACGGACAACACAGCGCTGAACTAACAACTGACATTTATTTGGCACGCTGCGCGTATAAATACATTTAGGCACCAAAATAGAAAAATAGAGCTCTATGTGTTATTTTTCTATTTTGGTGCCGAATTGTATTTATACGCGCAGCGTGCCAAATAAATGTCAGTTGTTAGTTCAGCGCTGTGTTGTCAGTTTCCTTCTTTCTTCCGCTCTCTTCTTTGGCCTTCAGCCTTGTGCTGTTTCAATCATACCATTACAGAGTGCGCCGTAGAAGTAGGCGGTAGGATGGTTCGGTAGGATACTGGGAAGTTATCTCAGGAGGCTAAAGATCTGATTAAGAAACTGCAAAGCATGAGGATGTCTAACTCCATAGATAGAAGAGAACTAGTAGAGCTGTCGAAGTTAATAAATAAGCTCAAGGTAGCTGGCATCGGGAAGTTGAACATGGAGAAAATCGAGCATGCTCTAAAGTGCGGCGGTAGCCTAAAAGCAGTGAATAGAAAACAGGGCATAGGTAAAAACCAGATGTATGCGATAAGAGACAAAGAGGGCAATGTCATTAGCAATATGGATAAGATAGTTAAACTAGCCGAAGAGTTTTACACAAATCTACACTGTAGTGATTGCAATCGGAATGTTACTGAGAGAGGCAGTAGAGCGCAGCAATGGGACATCCCGCCAGTAATGAAGGAGGAAGTAAAGAAAGCCTTAGGAGGAATGCAGAAGGGAGAAAGCAGCTGGTGAGGATCAGATAACAGCAGATTTGTTGAAGGATGGAGGAGAGATTGTGCTCGAGCCACCCTGTATATGCAATGCCTTGTGATCTCAAGCGCACCTAGACCTTGGAAAAATGCTAACATTATCTTAATTCATAAGAAAGGAGATGTCAAGGACTTGGAAGAATTGCAGACTGATGAGCTTATTGTCTGTTGCCTACAAGGTATTTACTAAGGTAATCGCTAACGGGGTCAGGACAACCTTAGACTTCAATGAATCAAATGATTAGGTAGAGTTTCGTAAAGACTACTCAACAATAGACGATATTCACGCTATCAATCAGGTGATAGAGAAATGCGCAGAATATAACCAGCCCCTATATATATAGCGTTCATTGATTATGAGAAAGCATTCGACTCAGTAGAAACCTCAGCAGTCATGCAGGCATCGTGGAATCAGAGTGCAGAAAAATGTATGTGAAAATATTGGAAGATATTTATAACGCTTGCACAGCTACCATAGTTCTCCATAAAGTAAGGAATAAAATTCCAATAAGGAAATGTGTCAGGCAGGGAGACACGATCTCGCCTATACTATTCACTGCTTGTTTACAGGAGGCGTTCCAGGGCCTGAAATGGGAACAGTTCGGGATAAGAGTGAATAGAGCATACCTAAGTAATTTGCGAATCACTGATGACATTGCCTTGCAAAGTCATTCAAGACATGAACTGCAAAGCATGATCAATGAGTTAGACAGGCAGAGCAGAACAGTGGGGCTAAAAATTAACATGCAGAAAACCAAAGTAACATTCGACAGTCTAGCAAGGGAGCAGCAGTTCGCAATTGGTAGCCAGGTGCTGGAAGTAGTAAGAGAATATATCTATTTAGGGCAGGTAGTGACAGCTGATCCCGATCATGAGAGGGAAATAACTAGAAGAATAAGAATGGGGTGGAGCACATATGGCAGGTTCTATAAAGTCATGAATGGCAGTTTACCATTATCCTTCAAGAGAAAAGTATGCAACAGCTGTATCTTGCCAGTACTCACATATGGGGCAGAAACGTGGAGGTTAACAAAGAGGGTTCACATTAGGTTAAGTACAACGCAGCGAGCTGTGGAAAGAAAAATGGTGGGTTTAACGTTAAGAGATCGGAACCGGGCGGAGTGGGTGAGAGAACAAACTGTGGGTTAATGATATCTTAGTCGAAAACAAGAGGAATAAATGAGCTTGGGCAGGGCGTGTAATGCGAAGGCGAGATAACCGGTGGCCTTTAAGGGTAACGAAGTGGATTCCAAGAGATGGCAAGCGTAGCAGGGAGCGGCATAAAGTCGGGTGGGTGGATGAGATTAAGAAGTTTGCGGGGATATGGTGGCCGCAAAGGACAGGGTTCATTAGGGAGACATGGGAGATGCCTTTGCCCTGCTGTGAGCATAGTCAGGCTGATGATGATGACGGTCCATCAATGCCGGGCTTTCTTGCATATTATGACCTGTATAACGATACAGGACAACATTAGTGCAAGTAGTGAAATGCAGGCTTCAGTCAAATGCTATTTTCTAGTGAAAGATCGCCCCTGCATTCAAAATATGATGCATAATGAGGATTCATCAGACCATGAAATGTCAATTGAAGCAATGCCATGTACAGTGTTATAACCATGGTGTGCATAAGCATGCTTGAGGGATGAAGGAAGTATGAAATTTTGTGGAAAATAGCAGTTAGGTTTATATGAGAAACCAAAGCAGGGCAAACAAACGACAACAGAGAAAAACTGCACTGCTTTGGTTTTCTGTGCTGAACCAACTAACCCAACTTGACACTCTTCATCAGTTTTTTTTTTGTCCTCCACTGCAGCAATTATCACAGCAATAAAATTTCTCTGTTTCCGATTTCTCACTACACAGAAAAAAAAAGATCTTTTATGACAGACAAACACCCCATCTTCAGTGCCGCTATCATAACTTCATGCCATAAACTGGCGACAATGGCCGTTGGAATGGCCCTTCGCCCAGCAGTCTTCGCACTGCAATACTTTCCACACCTGCCGGTGGTGGCGATGTGGCGGCATGAAATTGAAGTGGTGCCTGAATGTCGTTCTCAGGGCTAATGACACCGGTTTTGCCAGGGCTTTCACCCCGCAGCCTCGGGAGATATGGTAGCCATCTGCGGCGTACAGGGCACGTTTTGCTTGTCCCGTTGCAACAAACCGCCCCTGCAAATGCCCGAATAATATTGTTACGTAGCCGTTGGGGCTCGTAACCGAAAGGCTTTAATGGGGGGTGACGTGGACGGCACCGCAGAACAAGCCAAGAGCACCCAGAGAAGGCCAGAACCGATCTTCTTCTTCTTTCACTCGGCGGTGCACGCGACTTGCGAAGAGCAGCCGCCTAGTGGCTGCTTGTGGAAACGTGGCATTACCCCCCTCCCTAAAAAAAAACATCGACCCGATGCATGCGCAAGAAAAGAAGGTAAGAAAGGCAGTTCACAAGAACATGCCAGAAAATCAGCAGTTTGTAAGCAAGGATGGTGAGAAAATAAACGGTCACATGAAGCATGCGGTTATGGCTTGGCGGCAGGCTGCTAGCGGTGCTCGCGCGAAAAGTACGGCTTCATTCGCACGACGTGGACGACTTCAGGCTTCTGCTCGCGGCGATGAGAAGTAGAAGAGCCGTCTGGAAGAAGTTCGTATGTGACGTCACTGAGCTGACGCACCACTCTGTAGGGACCGAAGTACTGCTTTAGCAGTTTCTCGGAAAGCCCTCGGCGTCGAATCGGAGTCCACACCCACACCATGTCGTCCGGTTCGAAGGTCACTACTCGGTGGCGGTGATTGTAACGCCGAGCGTCTCGGCCTTGCTGGTTCCGGATGCGCAATCGCGCAAGCTGCCGTGCTTCTTCGGCGCGCTGAGTAAATTCCTCGGTACCAGCTTCGGGGTCATGACCGTTAAGGGGCAACATGGCCTCTAGCATGGTGGACACCTCGCGGCCATACAACAGAGAGAAGGGCGTCATGCGCGTGGTCTCTTGTTGTGCCGTATTGTACGCGAATGTGACGTACGGTAGGATGTCATCCCAAGACCGATGTTCAACGTCCACGTACATAGACAGCATGTCGGCGAGAGTTTTGTTGAGACGTTCGGTCAGGCCATTCGTCTGTGGATTGTAGGCGGTGGATTTACGGTGGGTAGTGCCACTCAGCTGCATGACGGATTCCAGTAGCTTGGCCGTGAAAGCTGTGCCTCGGTCCGTTATGACAACTGACGGGGCGCCGTGCCTGAGGACGATGCGTTCGACGAAAAATTTCGCCGCTTCGGCTGCCGTGCCTCGTTCGAGGGCCTTTGTTTCAGCATAGCGCGTGAGGTAATCGGTAGCGACTATTATCCACCGGTTGCCCGAGGAGGAAGTTGGAAAAGGGCCCAACAAGTCCATGCCCACCTGCTCGAATGGAAGTCTGGGCACTTGGACAGGCTGCAGTAAACCAGCTGGCCTTACAGACGGTATTTTCCGTCGCTGGCAATCGTGGCACGTTCGTACATAGTGGCGCACTGCCGCCGCAAGTTTGCGCCAGTAAAAACTCTTTTGAATGCGAGCCAAAGTTCGAGCATAGCCGAGATGACCGGCGGTGGGCTCATCATGACATGCCTGCAAGACTTCGTCACGGAGAGTGTCTGGCACGATGAGGAGATAATCCCTTCCCGTGGGAGAAAAATTGATCTTGTAGAGCACGTCGTTTAGGAGACAAAACGAGGAGCGCGTTCTGGCGAAGGGACGGGGTACTTCCGTAGTACGCGCTTTCAGGAAGTCGATGAGTGGAGCGAGTCCCGGGTCCTCACGTTGGCGCTGCGAAACAGTGACTGCGTCGACAGTTGCGATAAGAGGAAAGTCGGGCTCTTCGTCTTCGTTGGCCGACTGGATGGCGAACGGGACAAGCAGTCGGCGTCGTTGTGCTGGCGTCCGGACTTATACACGATGGTCATGTCGAACTCTTGTAGACGTAAACTCCAACGTGCAAGGCGTCCGGAGGGATCGCGCAAGTTCGTCAACCAGCAAAGAGAATGATGGTCGCTCACGACCTGGAAGCGGCGGCCATAAAGATACGGGCGAAATTTCATCACTGCTCAGACAACAGCGAGGCACTCTTTCTCGGTGGTGGAATAATTGGTTTCAGGACGAGACAAAGTCCGGCTAGCGTACGCGATGACTCGCTCAGCGCCATCCTGCCACTGTACGAGCACAGCGCCGAGGCCTACGTTGCTTGCATCCGTGTGAACCAGGGTCTCGGCATGGGCATCGAAGTGGGCAAGCACAGGCGTTGTTTGCAAGCGGTGCCGTAATTCACTGAATGCCTTTTGCTGTTCGTCTGTCCAGGCGAAGGTGACATCATCTCGGATGAGACGCGTCAACGGGGCAGCAATTCGTGAAAAGTTTGCAATGAATCGGCGGTAATAGGCGCAGAGTTCCAAAAAACGCCGGACTGTCTTTTTGTCGGATGGAGTAGGGAAGTTGGCGACGGCTGCAGTTTTGGCGGGATCGGGCTGAACACCTCGACGGCTGACGACGTGGCCCAGGAACAGGAGCTCTTCGTAGCCGAAGTGGCACTTTTCAGGTTTTAACGTGAGGCCGGCAGATCTTATAGCCCGTAGCACGGTGGAAAGGCGTTGGAGGTGTTCCTTGAACGTTGGGGAAAACACAATAACGTCGTCCAGATATACTAAACAAGTTTGTCATTTAAGGCCGGATAAGACTGCGTCCATCATTCGCTGGAATGTCGCTGGAGCGGAGCACAATCCAAACAGTAGGACCTTGAACTCGTAAAGTCCATCCGGCGTGACAAACGCAGTCTTCTCACGGTCCCGTTCGTCTACTTCGATCTGCCAATAACCGCTTTTGAGATCGAGCAAAGAGAAGTAGCGCGCATGGCGCAGCCGGTCCAAGGAGTAATCAATGCGTGGTAGCGGGTACACGTCTTTTTTTGTGACCTGGTTGAGTTTGCGGTAGTCAACACAGAATCTCATACTGCCGTCTTTATTCTTAACCAAGACGACAGGTGAAGCCCAGGGACTCCTCGATGGCTGCATGACACCGTAATTCAGCATTTCGTCTACCTGCTGAGCGATGACTTCGCGTTCCCGCGGTGACACTCGGTAGGGGTTCTGTCGGACTGGTCGGATACGTTCGTCGGTTATTATGCGGTGCTTGCTGAGGGGCGTCTGCTTGACCGCGGAGGCAGACGAGAAACAGCCTTGAAACTGACAGAGCAGCCCGACAAGTCGATCCTTCTCGGTAGGTGATAGAGCGGGGTTCACATCCAGGGCGAATTGGGCCGTTCGGCTGGCAGATGTCCCGGTCTGGAGTGCGATGCAATCAGAAGTTTCGGCGATATCGTCCAAGTAGGCGACCGTGGTTCCTTTAGCGATGCGTTGTCGCTCATTGCCGAAGTTGGTAAGGAGTACATCCGCGAGGCCGTTGGTCGGATGGACGATACCGCGGGCAACACAGACGCCGTGATGGAGCAGCAGCTCAGTGTTCTGTTCGGCCACCCCTGCAGCACTGGACTGGTCATCGCACCTGACGGTAACGAGAGTACATGAGCGTGGCGGCACGGTTACATCCGCGTCAAGGATGCGCAAAGGTGCGTGGCGTCGTTCGGCGTCTGCGGAAGTCGGTGCAGGCGGTGAAAACGTGACCAAACGGCGAGGAACGTTAATGACGGCACCATGCTGTCGTAAAAAGTCAAGGCCGAGGATGAGGTCCTTGCAACAGTTGGGCAGAATAACGAAAACCGCAACAAACACGGAGTCGGCAATGGTGACTCGTGCAGTGCAACGCCCTAAAGGTGTCATAAGGTGGCCACCAGCAGTACGAATTTGGGGTCCAGGCTATTCAGTCCTAACTTTGGCGAGCCGATCCGCGAAATTCTTGCTGATTATTGAGAAGTCTGCTCCTGTATCTACTAAAGCAGTCACTGGGTGCCCGTCAACAAGCACGGGAAGGTCGGCGCTAGCTGTGTGATCGGTATGAGGGAAGCTCGGAGTCACGGAATCACGCTGCGGCGGCATCGCTGTCACGGAATCACGCTGCGTCGTCACGGGGGGGTCTTCGGGACGTCGGTTTCGTTTTTCAGCAACCTGCCCCCCTGAGGTCGCCGCCTTCAGTTTCCCCGGCGTGGGCTTGGCGACCGCCCCCTCATCGTATCGCTGAAAGTACGACGGCTAGGTGACGAGTAGCGGACGGGAGAAGGTGACCGTTGGCGGCCGTTCGGTGAAGTATGCTGGGCAGCAAGGTATTCCTCGATTTCCCGAGGTCGCTCACCGAAGCGTGGGCGCGGGGCGTGACGTGAAAATCCCTGAAGCCCGAGTTCACGGTAGGGGCAGCGCCGATACAGGTGGCCGGCTTCCCCGCAGTGGAAGCAGAGCGGCCGCTGACGAGGAGTGCGCCAGATGTCGGCCTTCCGGACCGGTGGTTGCATGGCGAGTCCCTGCTGCGGTGGCCGCTGGTAGGAGGGTGGCGGCAGAACGGACGGCGGCTGCGAGTCGAACGGGGTAGGCTGCGCGGGAGGCACCGCGGGCTGACGGACAGCTGCTGCATAACTCAGAGGGCGTGGCTCGGGCAGCAACTGAGGCGGTGCAAACGCTTGCCGGATCTCCTCGCGCACGACTTCAGTGAGGGCAGCGGCTGTGGGATCAGGCGAGATGATGTGGAGTTTCCGGAGCTCCTCGCGAACTACGTCTCGGATCAACTCTCGCAAAGAGGAATGTTCACTGGCGCTGCACGAAGCGGCCACTGAGCTGAAGGGCTGAACGCACGCAGACTCGTTTCGTCGGGAACGTTGCTGCAGGGCTCGCTCGATGAGGGTTGCTTCAATGATGAAGTCGGCAACGGTCTGGGGGTGATTCCGCACCAAACCAGCGAAAAGATGTTCTTTTACCCCCTGCATCAGGTGGCGCAACTTCGCGGCCTCCGTCATGCCGGGATCAGCCCGCCGACAAAGACGGTCCACGTCCTCGGCAAACATGGCGACGCTCTCGTTGGGCTTTTGGATACGGGCTTCCAGGAGGCGGCGCGCTCGGTCGCGGCGGTCGGGGCTGGAAAACGTATCGCGCAGCTGCTGGCGGAAGGCATCCCAGCTTTGAAGACCGGTCTCCCGGTTCTCGTACCAGGTTTTGGCGCCGTCTTCCAGCGCGAAGTATACGTTGCGCAGCTTCATGGCAGAACTCCACTGATTAAAATTGGCCACACGTTCAAACTGTTCAAGCCAGTCGTCGACGTCTTCAGCAGGAGCGCCATGGAAACTCGTCGGTACATGGGGCTGCTGGAGGGTTAGATGAGGGGAACTCGCCTGCGTCATGGGATGAAGCTGAACGGGGCGGCGGTCGGGAAGGAGACCGAACTCTGGGGAGAGGCCGTGAACGCGGCGGCTGCTGCGATGAACGGGCGTAGACACCAGCGGGAGTCGGTCGGGACTCGCTGAACCGCTGCGAGAAGAGGTCCGGGACATGGGATCTTGAATGCACCTCCACCAGTGTTACGTAGCCGTTGGGGCTCGTAACCGAAAGGCTTTAATGGGGGGTGACGTGGACGGCACCGGAGAACAAGCCAAGAGCACCCAGAGAAGGCCGGAACCGATCTTCTTCTTTCACTCGGCGGTGCACGCGACTTGCGAAGAGCAGCCGCCTAGTGACTGCTTGTGGAAACGTGGCATTATGGACACTACAGCAACATCTCCCATAAATCGACACAGTCAAAATGCGCAAACAACCAAAGTGCAATTCATGATGGAAATATGTGGCCGCAAAGTAAACGAGGCACAAAGAAAAAGAAGACACAGGACACGCGCCATATAAAGTATATTTCAATCGCAGTCACTTCAGCATTCCAGGTTAGAGGGCCGATATGCATGCAGTGCCTTTACGGTACATTTACCACTTCATGACCGCGCCAAGGTGGTATTCCAAATTATATACTTTTGCTTGCCTTGATGAAACAGAAGGTCCATGGATTCGTACTAGTCATTTATGATGTAACACAACGTAGTACAAGCTTAAATCAGAGAGAGAGAAGAGACAGAAACAGAAGGACGGAAAGGCAGGGAGGTTAACCAGGCGATGCCCAGTTGGCTACCCTACACTTGGGGAGGGGAACAAAGGGGAAAAAAGGAAAAATAGCGGCAACGAGATGAGTTTTCCAAGTGTCCATCGACCACTATGACAAGGGGACAAAGGGCACACACTGAGAGCTTAAAGCTTGTTGACGAAAACACAACCCAGAGTCCTTTAAGAACCTCAGGAGCGCTTTCACTCTTTCCTTTGTAAGGAAGGTTGTGTCCAGGGCCCCAGAACCTTGGACTCTGTTAGAGGGCGCGAGTCCAAGCGGAACAGAGTAGCAGCCAGGAAGGCGCACTCTCGCTCAAAACGAGGGCAGTCACAGAGTAGGTGCCCAATCGTTTCATCGCAACTGCACTGCTCACATGCATGACTAACTGCCTGCGGAATTTTTACCTGCACGCCCTAGCACCACATCCTCTGAGGCTGCGAGGCTTCTGATTATTAAAGTGTCAAGCCTTTTCCTCCTTTTTGTTTGCCCCGCTGTCTCCGACAGACGTGGTGGTAGCCTGAAGAGAAATATTTTCGCGGCCACAGAGGCTGCCTGCTGCACCAGCTTCTGCATGGAAGAAACAAGCAGCATTAATAAATGTGGCATACAAAACAGCAATGTGAGGGGAAAGTGGCCAAGTATGCGACTGTCACAGACATGAGAGCATTATATTCATCAAACGTCTCTGACTATACTGCACGATGAAACAAGAAATCTCCTATCTTACATGCCATTGTGGCACTTTGTAAGCACCATGCAGACATGTGAACAATGAGGAAATCTGACGTGCAGAAAAAAACAAAAAACGCCAGAGACAATTCATGCGGCAGACTATGCACTAAGTAATCACAGTGTAACGTACACCCTCCCCACTGCTCTATTCTGATTGGCGAACGCGTGGTTCCTTTCGCCATCAGTCACCCGTTCTTTCTTTCTATTTCCTCTCTCATCCCTCGGAAGTTGAGGGGCAATTTTTCTGCGTCTTTGCCTCCTGCAAACTGAGGCTTCACACGCCAATGCCGGTTACTTTTTGTGGTAGTGCCTTTTCTGATAGCAACCCATGGAAAAAAGCAAGGAAAACGAGCTATAATCGTGACATCTGTCGCGCAGTTTGTTATGCGCGAAGCACGTGCTCCCTGCCGCGAAAACCACATTTCGCACGCGTAGCCGCTACTCACAACAGTCGCAAGCTCCTCATGATCACATACCTTTATATCATCGGCTATGTCCTCCGGCGACCGTTGGGTGCAGAGGCCGTTGCCGCCGACATACATTTCAAGGAAGTCCAGCGGCTTCAAAGGCATCCTCTTGATTACGTATAGGAGGATCCGTGCGTCGGCGCCGCCGAAACTGAATGTGCACACGTTACACGGTACATACAGTCTTGTATCGTGGAGAAATTTTACTTGGTTGTCGCCAGTGATCGCGCCGTGCAACGCTGAAGACATGGCGACGTGTGGCACTTCACCCTGCCGCGCAGACAAAACCCCCGCGCACACAAGCGTAAACACCGCGTGACAACCATCGCTAGCAACGCATTAAAAAACTAGAGCATATGTAGCGTGCACACTATCCACAATAAAATAAAATACCATTATAAAGTCGTGCATCTGTCTACGGCTCGAGTTTCGCTGTTTTTCTGACTTTTGTATTTTGTTCACGCCACGTTTGCTTCTAGTTATGGTTTCGAATTCCGCAAGAAAACGGGCATAGGAGTTTGGAAAATCTAGGACGCCGGGGATTATGTTCGCAGAGATAGAGTTTAAATTATGGTTCGCAGCCACGGTTATGTGGCTGTAACTACACTGTCAGACTCGCCAGTAGCAAGACTGTCACTCCAACGGGACAAAAGCAACCCACCGAAATATGTCAGATTCTACCGCTGTTCTCGCCGTTCGCTGTTCGAGGGGATCCCTTGCAGAGAGAAACCTCGCTAGCAGGAGTAGCGTCCATGCATGGTGGTCAAAGACAACGACATTTGCCGCACATGCAAAATCAAGGACGAACCCGATGTAGCACTTGTTTGGATAGCTGGCGCATGGTTTCGGTAATAGAAAGCGCAACTCAAAACGGACTCGAGAGAAATGAACACGAGACGCTCTGTGAACGCGATGTAAAGCGATGCTTCTGCGATGCAGTGCGCACTCTCCAACGCATTTACGAACCTTACACCATGCAATGCATCCGCGGACGCTGTACTTGACTGCGGTTCACCATTCAAGCGGTAGGCTACAAGAAAAAGCAAAACACAACTTCTGTATTTTTTTTCATCAATTTCAAATGGTGAAGCTTTGCACACCAATAACCATGCGACGCTCGCATGCGTTTACGCCCAAACAGCCAGCTTTTTGAAAGCAAATGGGAGCGGCCGCGCCATGTGAATTTTGATATAACAAAATGTGTCAGAAGCAAACCGATAGCTATTAAGCTAGCGACACCTTCAAAGATCTAAACATACATGAGAATGATATATTAAAAAACTTCAAAAACGCTCAGGCACAAATTTTTAATCGGTAAACATGAACAAAATCTAAGGCTGCACTTTTCCGTCTCAGCTGTAAGATTTGTAATGCAGAAATAGCTCTACCTTCCAGATCGCAAGTACCTGAAGCAGTGAATTGAAATTACGCTGTGTGTACTTTCATGAAAAGCTTGCAGTGGGATCACTAAGCTAATGATGTAATGTTGAAAAAGGCATCTAAGGCTATAGGGATTCATATTGCGTCGTACAAATATTTGACGAGAAAAAATCTGAATTAAGTGCCGTATACAACTTTCATCTGCTGCAGCCTAATTTACTGTACATCACTGTGGGGAACAGCACATTGTAACGTACAGAAAATATTGGTATTTCTTCAAAAAAATTCTTTGTATAGTCCATGATCCACCTAGGAGACACGCAACCCAGAATCTCATAATTAACCAAGCAATCATTACGATATACAATATTTATGGGTATAAACTATTGCACTGGTATAAAATTGAGAAAAAAAATACAAATCAATACCATTTCATCACTGGCTCACGGGCATCAAACTCAGTGGCCCTATATCTGCCCCGCTACAAACCACACTGAATTTCACTCATGACAAGTAACCACGGCCATGAAAAGGTTGGTTACCAGTCACAAATTTTCCTGAATAATTTTATTCCACATAAGGAGAGCTTTCCTGATATTAGTATGTCATCTCTCCAAAGTGCTATTGTTCATTTCAGTTAGTGATAATACATCCTGTGCTGCTCTGTAGTGCATTTTCCTGCTTTTTTATTGCTCCTTGATGCTTACCTGCATATCTTTTCATTACATTTACTTCCACGTATTTTGCTCGACTGTGCACACTATAGGTGACTTCTTTATATGTTATGTTACAGTAAATAATTGACTCACTACATTTGTATAAGCGTTTCTGGTCCTCTGTCATTTGCCATCTGTACACGAGCTGAGCGCACTTGTCATGCGGGCTGCCGCTATTTTTCTCCCCTCCTCACTCAAATTGTAACTCTGTTCCGACAAGACCACTATGTAGATGCTCAAATAAAGCAGCTTGCGCAGGCATGTGCTGAAAACTGTAGGCATGCCTAGGTTTAAGTCTTCACATTGGGGAAGTAAGTAATAATGCTAATCAGAAGACAACATGAGCCTATGTACAATTGTCAACAACTTGAAATATTTAGATACTAACCATTATTCGTGCAGTGTTTCAGGGGATCCCCCCACGGTGGAGTAGATTTGTAATAACGGATGAATTTCTCATAATCATCCACCCAAGTGCAACCTTAATGCTACAAACAAAAGCTCTACAGCTGTGTAGCCTTTTCTTTCAGGCAAATATGCCCCCACTTGTATTGATGCTAATGAGCATTTACTCCGTTTATACAAAAATAAATAATTGCGCCAAATGGGCAGGGAAGCACCGTGTGCATACACCGTGTTGAAATCGTACGTCAAAGAGGCGCACAGGGGGATGAGAATCAACGGACTCATTCCCAGTTGCAACAGAACCGGTCTGCACAATGTCAACATGATGGTACAGAAGGACCAAGGCTCACTGCAGTGCTCAAGCCACCTCTTTCAGTCGGCATATGCTAAAACTTCTCTGAAATTTAAAACTAAATACATTGTACGCGCCTCTTCATTCCACTGTGTTAACAATCATTTGATCAGTGTGACCCTCATACATGCGTGTAGACAACTAAGACCAAAACCAATTTGTTTTCAATATGCACTGTAAGCTATACATCATAGCCTAAACAACGCAAACACCACAGAAACCTCTTCTCTATTGTCTTAGTTGTTTAGCACTATGGTGTGTAAATAGCCGCCGCGGTGGCACAGTGGTTATGGTGCTCGGCTGCTGACCCAAAAGACTCGGATTCGATCCCGGCCGCGGCGGATAGAATTTCTTTGGAGGAGAAATTCTAGAGGCCCGTGTACTGTGTGATATCAGTGCACGTTAAAGAACCCCAGGTGGTCGAAATTCGCGGAGCCCTCCACTACGGCGTCTCTCATAGCCTTAGTCGCTTTGGGACGTTAAACCCCATAAACAAACAAGCAAACTATGGTGTATAGTTCAATCTAACCAGCCCAACTTCCCGTTATTTTAACATGCACTGTCAACAAATGGGGAAGGGGTGTAGTGTATGTTTCAAAAGCACCCAGCTTGGCGGGCAGGATCCTACAGTTGCACAAACAGCCTACGAAGCTTCATGCTATAGAGTGCCAAAATCCCTTTGTACTCAAATAACTTCACGTAATGAGCATTGCTGGAAATGTGCTCCAACTAAAGCAAAGTAATGTTACTGTTCAGCAGCACATGCAGCATGGCGTCATTTGAAAATGTGCAGGGTGCAAAGTCACTGCAATGCTTTTATGTGCACCTAGAATGCAACTGTCACGTATCGCCTCGAGCAGTTCTGTCGGAACGAAGTGACTGCTCAAGCCAAAAATGCCCAGTCCACAACACAGCACCTTGGAACACATGTTTTGTTAAGTATACACTCACAGGAGTGTTCAGCTTGTTTCCTTGCATTGGTGCGGTTCTCTTGAATTGGTTAGACCTGTACATATCCATTATAAGTAACCTTTGCTATGCAAAGTGTTCCAGAGCTTATATGCACATGACACTACATGGATGTCAGTAAAGCGCACCACGGCACGAGGCTGCATGCATAAGGAATGAACAATCTGCAACAGGAGCAATAGTTGTTTCAAACTGCATGTTTATTTAGTTGGTAAGAAGAAAGGAATCCACAATACGGTTGGCCGCTTGTGCTCCTAAGCGAAACTGCATCTGCCTGTTAGTCCGCGAGGTGCACGCACCACTACTGTAGACTGTGCTTATCACTGCACTGCACTACAGCAGGCCCCCTATCCGCCACCTGGGGACCGCGCTCTCTAGCAGGCAGGTTCTGCCGAGAGTGCCACTGCATGGTCTGGTTCCCCAGCCGTTGAAAGGATAGGCAGGTGTAAACGTGAAACACACAAACACATAATTAGGGCACATAAACAATGGTGATAGCCAAGGTCATACTCGACACAGTCCAGAAAACACATGGAGTGGCACATACACATTCAACAATATCGGAAAAGGATACGCACACGACCGCACTGTGGGTGCAACACCTCCATACAGCTTCACAGCAACCTTTGCCACAAGCCTGAAAAGAAACAAAGCCACAGACAAACAGGCACAGGCACAAAGATACAAAGGAACGAAAAAAATGAAACGTCATCAGGCATGGCACACGCAAAAGATGAAAACCTACAGGCAACGTTCACACAACAGACTGACCTGCACATGTACATGTGATGCGAGCTGTGCAGCCAGGCCAGGGCATCAAATATGGCCGGTTGGTCTGAACCTGGGCCATCCAAGCGCCTCTGAAAGGGTCCGTTGAACCAGGCTCAGGCCGCGAACTGGTAGCGGCAGCAGAACGACAACACTGTTAAGGATTCAGGAAATGGGAACCCAGCCTACCCACATGTAGCGTCCTAGCGCTGTGCTGCCACTGCAAGCCAGACATTGCTTGAATTCGTAACAGCAGCGCACAGAACACATGCACATGGTTATTTACAATGCAGTGCAAGCTGTGCAGCCAGGCCAGGGCACCAAATGTGGCCGAATGGTCTGAACCCGGGCCATCCGAGCACCTCTGAAAGGGCCCGTTGAACCAGACCCAGGCCAAAACCTGGTACAGGCAGTTTAACTACAGCACTGTTGCCTTTCATTCTGGTCCGTTCTGGTTGTCGGCAATGTCTTGCATGAACCGGGCCAAAAGCTGTGCGTGCCTCCTCTCCGGAACATTCTTCATTAGGTGGGCTGCATTTAACCAAAGCAATTCCAGGTGCGTAGGATCAGAAATGTGCATTTTCTTGCACATTTGTTTGTTTTGCTCTGTCTCTTGCACCATCTGCTTTGCACACAAGGCAAGCAGCATTTCTCCCTGGGTGGGCTCGGTGGTCTGCCGCTTCCTTTTTGGGACTCGCCGTCCAGGTGGACCACCTCCACCTGGCAGCCTCCTTCCACATTGTGGTGAGTCGGAGGGGCCAGCTTCCGATTCCAAGTGGTCCTGCTGGAAGTTTTTGAATCGCTTGGGCTCTTGGTTTTGTAGCACGGTATGAATATATGGGCAGGATTAAGAATTCAGGTAACGAAACTGCCGCCGCGGTGGCTCAGTGGCTATGGTGCTCGGCTGCTGGCCCGAAAGACGCGGGTTCGATCCCGGCCGCGGCGGCTGAATTTCTTTGGAGGAGAAATTCGATGCCCGTGTACTGTGCGATGCCAGTGCACGTTAAAGAACCCCAGGTGGTCGAAATTTCCGGAGCCCTCCACTACGGCGTCTGTCATAGCCTTAGTCGCTTTGGGACGTTAAACCCCATAAACCAACCAAACCAACCAGGTAACGAAACGCAGTATGTTATCCTGATGGCAGAGTTTCAATGAATAACGATTACTTATTAGTGGTTTTGTTACGCTTTTCTTTATGCAGGTGCTCACGATTCCCCAGCCCAACAGTTCTTTCGTATTACTATTGCAGAGCTTTATATACAGAGAGGCAAATGTTTGTACATTCTGAATACAATCTACTTGCCGGCTCCCCCATGCAGTCTAAAGTGAGGTTACCCAAGTCATGGTCATCGCAGGCGACCTCATTTTGGTTGTCGAAGTTGTTGTCCTCTTGTTACTGGTCACTGCTGCAGTTCAGCTGTGAAGTGGCCTGGCTCGACGGTTCCCAGTCTGTGACCATGCCATGGAGGATAGCTGCAGAACAGTTAGAATAATATGCAAGCCTCACTAACAATGCGCCGCCGCGGTGGCTCAGCGGCTATGGTGCTCGGCTGCTGACCCAAAAGACGCGGGTTCGATCCCGGCCGCGGCGGCTAGAATTTCTTTGGAGGAGAAATTCTAGAGGCCCGTGTACTGTGCGATGTCAGTGCACGTTAAAGAACCCCAGGTGGTCGAAATTTCCGGAGCCCTCCACTACGGCGTCTCTCATAGCCTTAGTCGCTTTGGGACGTTAAACCCCATAAACCAAACCAATCACTAACAATGCAAACAAACATTCAAACATTGCATTGAAACGTTGAGATTTGTAGGAAGGAAGCAATACCTTACATTCAGCACTGTGAATCCTTTCTCCTGTTGAGGAAGCACCGAGGTCCACAGGGGCATGCCGCACGCTGCTCTCATACAAATCTTTCCTGAACGAAACGTGAGGTGGCCATGTTAGCTTTCTTTGGAGTGCAGAACTGACTTGTGCAACAGGTGCTATTATCATGCTTTTTGTTCACTGTGCACCTATATTGAAATTCATTTGCAAACTTGAAATGATCTGCTGCATTTATATTTTGTGTATGATGCAGACACTAACACACAACTGCCTAAAAATTACAACCGCATTGCAATGAGCATGGTACAGACATTGCCAAAAGGAACCAGGCTGCACGGTTTGCTTCTCAGTCATATAATAAAGCTATTACGCCAGACCTCAAGCTCTAAATCTCTGTATGGTAAGGAGAACCCCCTGTCCTCGCTTTCAAAGAACTTTTTCATCTTCAGGGATGCTGTGAGGGCTCTACAATACGAATGAGAAGCAAACCATGCAGCCTGGTTAATTTTGGCAAAGACTGTACATGTATACGTAGGGACATATTTGTATTGTGTGTATGCGTCATTTGTTTCTGAGCTGTCACTAAATATAGGTTACCTAGAAATGTTAGACGCCATGTCGCTTTTACTTACGTACCTCCGACCCGTGGCGTGGTCAAGCAGAAAAGACTTAAGCTGGAAGTATGCCCAGCACTTTGTCGAACTGCCAGCGGAGCCACTCTTCGGCTTTTTGTTTGCCACTTTTTGAAACTTGTCCCGCAGATAAGTCCACTTCATTTTGCACAGGTCAGCTAAAAAGAAGGCAGCAGAAAAAATAAACGATTAATAAATCCAAGATTCTCGTCTTTCCCTGCACCCAGCTGTCACGCTCGAAGATAAAGCAATCGCTGGCGCTGTGCGTAGGTATGTTAATGCTAGTGTTGTGTTTCACACATGTGCCAAACAAAACACTACCTACTTGATTTTACCACGCTGCGTAACAAAGTTCGGCCAAAGCGCCTCGCGAAACGCATGGCTATAGTATGGCTGTGTTCCATCCAAGCCGGCTGCCCTTGCGTTTTTTTTTCGCTGGCACAAACCCCGTGAGTTTGAAAGCGGCCACATGAAAGGTCGCCCGAGTGTGACGCAGTGACATCGCGTGCAACTTCAGTATCCCCGAAAAATATTAACGTGGCGCGTTTTGCAATTTCAAGGATAGATGAGCTGCGATGCAAAAGCGCATGCGGCTGGCGAGGGCGCGCGCTCCGCGAGGCAACAGAACGGTCAGCTGGCCTAATTGTCTCCAAAGGATGGGTGTATTGGGTCTTTTTTTGAAGCGGAAAGCTTCACTAGGCTAGTCAACACCGGGTCTGCCGTGCGCCGGGACAGTTTTAGCCACATCTGCGCGTGCGCGAGTTCGCCGCGTCATGTCACTGGAGAGGCGCACGTGGTCGGCGGAGCTGCCGCCGAGCTCGGCTGCGTCGGTCGACCTTCTGCGTCGTTCGCGCGCTCTGCGCGTGTTTACCGAGTGTGCATCGGCGCGCGCTCGGCTTCCTCGTATGACGCTCACCGAAGCTTTTCGCTTTTATCCAGGCTTAACCTAAGATAACCCATAGTCAAATTTTTTTTCTACCGAATCACGGCATGTATCAGCTTAGATGCCTAGCAAAGAATAATGTGCAGCGTTGTGAAGGTATGCACACGACGTGTAGATGTGCTCCCACATTCGTTGCCGTTCTGGACATGTCATCGTCTGTAGGGCAAATATTTTGCTGTCAACAGCGTGCCGGAGACGTACGGCACTTGCAAAAGCACCATGCGAAGACAGACTGCAAGCAGTTAAACACGTGGTGACTGGCGCAATTAAAGCACGTGGGATACCTTTTCCATACCACGGCTATCTTTTCCACGTCTCCTGTACGTTACCTGAGTTGTTCACAGAAAAGAGTCAGGTGCGATGGGTAGCTGTGCATCTGGCCGACAATTATCGGAAATTTTCAGTTACCTAATCTCATCAGTGAATGACTAAAGAAAGGCCCAAAAAATGAACTTACCGTCGATGCTCAATTCATTTCCAATCGCAGTCCACACGAGTATCCTCTTCCCCTTGCCCTTGTACTCGGGAAGTGCCACGTTGTACAGCGCAGGGTTGGCCTGAACAAGGCCAATTAATCTCTCAATCTCGTCGTCTGACCACACGTGGGAGTCGGTCAGTAAAGAGGATTGACTACCGCCAGCCATGTCGATATCACCTTGCAGATGCAAAAGAGTTGCACGTGCTTGGTCGGTCCTATATACACCACTTTACGAGGAGCGGGCAGGAGAAGGAGAAATACCCTCAAACACGTGCGCTGCCGGACACCCCACTGTTGCCGTCCTCCCCTGGGCTGATAATCCGGTGCGCGGAGCAACGTCCGCGGCTGCTTAGCTACCGGTCAAGCGCGTGTTTGCGTCTGTACAACAAAAGCAGCAATGTTGTACGGAACACCAACGTCTTCTAGACATCGTTGTTTTATTGTCGGTTGCGGAAATAGTCGACGAAAGTAGAAAAAAACAAACGCCGCCAGTATGTACGCGCACCATGTTATGCGAAGGTCTCAGCACGTCTGCGGTGTCCATTTCTTCACCGCTTTTCCGCCGGTCCCGAGTTGCACTGGCAGTGGGCGTAGTTGTAGAACAAAAAATACTTCCGGCAACAAAAAGCTTAAACGTTAGCGCACATTGTGAACGAAATGCAGGCAGAAACAAACCCACTGCCTGTGTCTAATATCGGGCGCGGAACGAAGCGCAGCGCTTGGGTTACGAAACTATAATCTGTGCATAAGTTTAAGAGATCAAGTATTTGGACGGCCTTGGCAGAGCTCTTTTAATTCAGCAGTACACTATGTGAGGACTTCACAAATTTGGGCCACAACTTCGGTTCGCCGCCCCACATGGTCGTCAATATCGGGAGGGTGTGTGGACCGCCACCTGAAAAAAAAAAAAACATGCCGTTAGTGCAAAAATACTAACTTAATTTGCACACCATGGCATGAATAGAAGCGGCGACATGAACTTTTACCCAACTGCAAAGTGAGGAAAAATGCAGCCATGGCAATGTAAGATGAAAAAATACACGGCATGCACAGGACGGTAAACTCTGTCATGCATTGTATTAAATTATTTGACTAAAATCGCATCGAGTGCACTGTAAAAAAAAATCCACACTATGCGTAACCGTGCCAGAGATACAACAAACGCAGCGACTAGAGCAGTGCCCCGACCCGATTGAGATTGGAATTCTCAACACAGGTGCGGCGATTCTGCCTGTCAGTAAGTGGTAATAGCGTTAAATTAGCGTACCAACCTATTAGATCGTGTAATTGCACATTTTCTGGTATTTGTGCACCAGTGAGTACTGACGGAAGCGGAGAAGGCGAGAATGCGAATTGCTTTCAGTCAACTGGCTTGTATCGCTCGTAGTACGAACAGCCCTACGCAAGCGGCAGGAGGGGCCGAATTTCAATTTCATCGCGCGTATCTCCGCAAACAAACATTCTAATCATCAGAAGTGGATTCATTTTCGTCATGTACCCGCTGTTTCCAAAACGTTTAGTTTGTAAACGGGGTACTCTGTCGCAAGCTCAGCATCTAAACTGTCCCACTCGCCATGTCCAAGCAGGCAGCGAAAACGTTCAAGAAAAACTGCGCTCCACGAAAAACTAGATATTCATTGCTCTTGCGATCTTGTGTTTCAACACATTTTGCTTTCGTTTTTCTGACATGCAACACCGTGCCGCATTTGCCCTACAGGCAACCGGCAACAAAAAAGCATGCGTGAACTGCGAGCATGGCGCTCACCGATGCTGATCGTTCGCTGCGTCGAGGAATGGTCGCTTCCTCCCAGTTGGTTATTGCAGGAGCTAATGGCATAGCACACACGAGGATGGACACGAGGCGAACCGCCACCTAAAATTTCTAGGCTTGGCAGAAATAAAACGGGCGAATGACACTTTCAGAGATCGCACGCTGCTTCGTCTGCAGCCCACCGACTGCAAATTATCAGCCCACGATGGCGTCGGCGGTAGGCGGCGCTCGAGTAAAACTAACATGGCGGCGCCCAGGTATCGAAACTAAAATCATGTATATACAGAAGCAACGTTTATAGATACTTTTTTAGTTCCATAACTCCTCGCAGCGCCCGTAGGGAGCAGGCGGCCTGACGCCGTCCCCGCCACCGCGGCGCTGCAATCGCGGGTTGAGCGGGGAGAGCGAGAGTCGTCTGCTAGCGTGCAGCGTTTTGCACGAGCACTCGCATTCGAATCATCGCTGCGCGACTGCTGTTGTTTGTTTCCGGCTCTTGCCCGGAGGTATTACATAACATATGTGTGCTTAGCGCGTTTTCGAACTTAAGTGTGGTATTCTGAGCAGTGTCACGAGCGGCCGTTTTGTACGGGCAATGACGAAATGCATGCTTTGATTCTGCTTCTCGTGAGGTGAACCTTGGTACTTCGATAGATTCGGATTATGCGCCGAACCAGTTTTTCGCGACTGGCTGTTGTGTTACGCATTTAGCGCAAAGTTACTTTTACGTTTTATTACAGCAATACTGGCGCAAATAAAACCCGCCGCTGTCTCAGTGGATACGGCTGCTTTCCCGAAAGCCGCGAGTCCAGTACCGGTGTCGGCGAAACGCAAGAGTAACTCAAGGCCCTTGGCATATAAATAGAAAAATGTTATTCGCAAACCAACTAAACATCGTTGTTGACAAATTTGCTGTCAACTAATTTTTGAGACAAGCTTCGCCTTCTTTCGCTCTCTTTGAGCTCTAACGACACTGCTATTTTCCAAGCACTTTGCTCGCGCAAAGAAATGCATGCGCGTCACTAAATAAAAGTAAATTAATTGAGCTGTGAACACCTCAGCATGCTGTGGTCAACCAACACCATTCGTGCCTTTTTTTTTACAAGAGAACCCAGCACGTTCCAAAACAGGTCGCCGAACAACTCGTTCTTTCTAGCCTGTTTTATAGCGCCCGCTACTGCGCTTACACAGGCAAACATCTTTTCGGAATGGTACATCTTTTCGTCCTCGTGATGCAGTGGCACGGATCAGCCGCTTTCTCAGCAGAATAACTACCACAGGCACCTTTTACTTCGGTCGTGTCGATGATTCCCTCCGCTTCAAACATTTTGCCAAGCTGGTGCACATAGCACATATTTCTTTGTCTGCACTTGTCAAAGCAGCGCAGTCTTTGTGATACAGCGTACTTCTAGCATTTTGGGCCACGCTACTGCAGCTGGCGACATCGAAGTCAGAGCAACCGCGGCAAAATTGCTTTGTGTGCACGATCTGCAAAATTGCCTCTACATCTTTCACAGAAAAAAACCTGAATGTCAGTATCCCACTTGTCCAACAGCCTTCCATTTGCTTGGACAGCATAGGTCAGGTCCTCACGAAATGCGACACTTTTCAGAATGGTGTAAACGCCTTCCTTCATCCCGGCGTCGTAAAGGACAACCTCTTTGTATTTCCCGCCTCCTCCTCAAGGGCCGCCATTCTCCAGTTTCTCGGAAGCTGTATCGACGAGCTCTTTTCCACAATCTGTGCGAAATCAATTCCTTCCACGGGATCAGACAATGCTTAAGGAATTTCTAGGTGGGACTTCGCAAATGTGGCAACAGCAGGGGCCGCGTTGACAGGTACAGCCGGGCACGAAGCAAGTTGGCATCGTCGCGCTTCGATCGAAAGGTGCTTCACGGCCAGCAGCGTCTGTTGTTCCGAGTGTACGATGGGGACCACGTGTTCGCAAAGCGCACAGGAACACGAATGGACAAAAAAAGGCAACGAAAAACACGAGCACGGGCTAAGTAGTAACTGCAGGACAGGAGCCGCGCGCGCGTCGGCGACGCGCAAGCCTCGACTGCAGCGCCCTCTCACCGCCCGGGTACAAGCGGCGCCCGCTTTCAGAGGAGGAGTTATGGAACTAAAAAAGTATCTATAAACGTTGTACAGAAGGTTGTGCTGTGGGGTGTGTAATCCTCTCCCTCGCATGCACCGCGAGGTTTCCGCATCCAGGAAGCACGCACAGTACCAAATAGGCTCTTGGCTTCAGCGAAAGGTTGCTCACCAACCTTCCAACACCCCCCCCCCCCCCCCGCCGCCTCAGCGCGGCGCAGCGACCACGACCTCATCAGAGAGAGATTATTGCTTCCCCTCGTCCCCCTTTCTCCCGTCGTCACCAAGAACCTCATTTCCGCACGCACAGTACCGCTAAAAAATTCGTCTGCTATACAGGCAGCCGTTGGAGAACATGCGCAGGCGCTGCTGCGTATGGCACGAAGGCGCTGCGATTTGCGTTTTTGAGATCACAAGCGCGAAAAGAGAACCAAATATTTAACACAAACCACACTGGGCTTCTTCGATTATCCGCCTCTGGCAGCCCGCGGGTTGCTTGCGGGCTGCCCGAGCGCTCTCGATTTTCTCGGGTTGCTCCGCCCACATCCGGTGGCTGCCCGGAACGCGTTCGTTTTTCTCTGGCTGGGCGGTTTCGGGCTGCCAGCCGGCGGCCAGACTCGCCAGGGCGATTTTGTGCTGGCAGCGCTCGGGCAGCTAGCAGACGACAGAGAGGTGTACGGTAGCAGGAAGCTCGCGCAGCCATTTTTATATGGACTAGAAGGACCGCGGTTCTTCATGCGATGTTTTGCGCGATGCAGGCGCTTGTTTCGACTAGGCCACGGTGCATATCGACTGTATCGCCTGCAATGGCAGCTTTTGCGGTAGTTCTCGCTGTTAGTTGATATGTTTTGCGTGCGTATGCGCGATCATATTTCGATCGTCTCACCACCTCGTAAGCACAATTGCTCGCTTCATATTACGATTACGATCGCATACTTCTGATTCACAAAATATTTCGGCTGTTAATTTCGTGCGCCCGGCAGATATTGCGATGGTGTTCGAGGCCTTTCACGAGAGCAGCCGGATTCCAGTTTCGAGTACGCGTTCAGACGCGCGCATATATGCATGTGCTGAACGTGTTTTACGAAGTGTTGGTTCAGCGCGCTACGGGAGCGTATGGTCTTCATTGCGTTTGGCGCAGTGCAAAAGTGGATATGCTTTGAAAAACGCTTGACTGAAACATATGTCCTTTATTAAAAGCCCTCACGAGCACATTGCTCGAGACATCTCTGCGAGCATATATATGTGGCCACACAGTTGTCGCGCGCCGACCAAGTGCTGATTCTGTCGTCGCCAATTGTTGTACAGCTTCATGCTCGGGCCTTCTGCCACATATGCTCAAAATATCTGAGAAGTACCACAGGCATGCACCTCCTCGCGTTTGGCTCATTTAAAAAAAAGAGATAAAAATGAGCTCTAGCGCTGATCGTCATGCAAACACACGCAGAACGTGAGGCGCCGACACGCAGGGCTTTATTGTAGCGCCTTTCATTCCAGTGCCAGTTCTCTGATATAAAGCTGCATTATTACAGAAACGATACGAAGCGAAATTTATACAGTGCACCCGCTTGTTCTAGGTGGACGTTCAACAAGCTGATATGCGCTTTTGCCGAGATTATGCGTTCCTTGCCCGCAGCAAAAGCCGGCGGCCGACAGAGTTGAACGAAACGTGTCCCAATTCTATTCTGCTTACAGCTTACAGGAAGCAGGTTACGAGCGTAGAAATCGCAACGACCACGGCAGAGTCCACCAGGGTCGATCGTCGGCGGTCATACCAGTCATATACAGGGTGTTTCACCTAAGACTTTATTTAATTTTTAAAAATAAGCTATTTGAATTAGATGCGCGCTTTTTCTGGCATAGCATTGTCAGTGGTGTAGTACATCATAATTCAACTAAGACGTGTTAACTAGCAGGCTTGTTAACCAATATTTAATAGTTAACTTTTAAACTATTACCGTTGGGCTCCTTAATTATTGAGAGGCATGCAGACCACCGTAAGTAATGTCGTAATGTCCATATCCGTTTTTAGAATGTCGAGAACGCGATTATCCTCGGCGCTTTTGGACAACAAATTTCGCCTAGATCGCGCCTAAATACATGCGGTTTGAGAAGCTTCCAGGCAAAGCAACCTCTCCAGTGAACCTAACTCGTCGAAAGAGCCAAAATTTGTTGGGCCACAGCGCCGAGGATAATCGCGTTCTCGAAATTCTATAAACGGATATGGAGATTACTTACGGTGGGCTACATGCCTCTCAATAATTAAGGAGCCTAACGGTAATAGTTTAAAAGTTAACTATTAAATATTGGTTAGCAAGCCTGCTAGTTTGCACGGCTTAGCTGCATTATGATGTACTACACCACTGACAATGCTATGCCAGAAAAAGCGCGCATCTAATTCAAATAGCTTATTTTTAAAAATTGCAGAAAGTCTTAGGTGAAACACCCTGTATACTTACTGCGTAGTAAGTAAACACGCAATAATCCGAGAGTACGGCTTGCCGTTTGATAAACAACGCACGGGGAGTTTTTCCGTCCTATGTGGTGTCGACTGAAACACGTTAGATTGCGATTGCTCATCGCATGCTTTTGAGGATTTCTTGACGCTTACACAGTGCACCGAAGGCACAGGCTCGCGTTGTCGTTGCCGATGTATGAGTGCGAGCTTGATCAGCTGCTTGCTCTGCAGTCTGCGGCACGCAGCCCTCAGTAACTGCAAGTCGTTGTTTTCGATACCAAGCAGCCTATTTCTGCCGTTCGCGTGCGTAGCAATGAGACGCAGCAGAACGCGAAACTAGAGAGAGAGCATCTGCCCTCCGTGATCCGCGACTTGCTTGCCGCCGTGATTGCCGTAGGCTGGTCCCGGTGGCCGCCAGCCCACGTGACCGTGATGCGTTTTCCTGTCAGAGACGAACTTGCGGGCCGCCAGCGGGCTGCCCAAGCGTGGTTAATCGAAGAGGCCCACTTTCTCCACAACAGGACGAAGAACTTTGCACACGCAAAGGTGACGCCACGCGGCGAACCACGGAGATGCGAACCGGTTTCAAAGCGAATCGTCTCGTGGGTTGATGCCTTGATTCCCCGCTGTGCCCGCGCATTGAGCCGCTGCGAAAGAGTTTCCCTACTACTGGGGCACGAGATGGAGGACGAAGAAACGGGCGCATGTACAGTATATGGTAGCACTCGAAATTAAGGCAGGCTGTGACCTGTACATTTCCGCGTGAGCGAATTCGGAAGCACATAGTTGCGGAATCTGTAACACGTACCAATCCCATGGATGCCGGGATGGATGCGCGCAATATCAAGACCGCATACTAGGGGTATTTAAAACCAAGAATGTCAAACTTTCAGAAAGGAATACTGCGACGGTCATACAGTGACAAAGGATAACAAATTAACTGACAAAAGAGATTATGAAGCCTGCATTTATTGGGAGAAGCCCAAAAAACAACTAAGATAGGTGGAAAATGACATTATGGAGGAACATGCACCAGTGAACAGCCTCAAGAGGGAACAGTTATTGATGTATGAACTGAGGGGGCTAATTAGAAGCACTGTCCCCATAATGGGACAGAGGTGTGAAAAGGCCCAAGGAAAGTACCTGAAGGCATTCCTCAGGTTATAATTGAAAAGCAGGCTTAATGATAGCCATCATGGGTGAACTGCTGACACCTACTGGAAATTCTTGTATGCAGTGCTGTACTGTTGGATACTAATTACAGCACATGCATTTGAGCATTGATCTTGCATAGTGATGGAAATGGGGCAATAGCTGCTGAGTGGTAACTGGCAATAAAGGCCAGCATTCTGAAGTAAGAAACAGTACGTGCAGCATGCACTCCATACATGCGTATACAGAGTGGTTCCTGCACTCTGTCGTCTGTTGCCACAAATTTGTTGCATAGGGTTCTCTGTGCTGCTGAATGATAGCAGTGATGTCGGGTGAATATGACTGTTATCATTTTCAACTGGTAACCGTCTGTACAATCAAACACATGCTTTTAGTGAGTTTCCATTGTTTGCAGAAGCAAACCGGCATCCTGAGTGGAGTACCTCAACACAGACGTTGGCTGCCTACCTACAACATAACTGCAAGTAAAAAAAATATGGTGCATTTCATGACAATGGTTTGCTGGATTTGAGGATGGTGACCTTGTGGAACACACATTAAACATCTGAACAAGATGAAATTGCTGTGACTGAAATTTTATGATTCTGGTTCACATACCGTGTATCTCATGTACAGTATGATAAAACTTAAAAGAAACAGCAGTTGTTTGCACTCGGTCATGGCCCGAGCCATCCTGTATTACTCCACTAACCAATAAAAACAGTAAACAAAATAAGTTGTTCGATGATTGACTTTATTAATCTATCCAGGTATCAGAATTCTAGAGCTTATCATTTTTTCTTGTAATAAGCTTCTTATGGTAGTATACAAGAAAAGCTTTAACAGCGGACTACTTTTTTTGGCCCGGAAGAATTCTGTGCGGCGATCCCAATCGCAGAGCTTCAGTGCAGACTTAAATTGAATCTGACTATAGTATTCGGTGATAACATGTTCTGACCGCCAAAAACCAAAACTGAACATTGGTTGTTGGCTGAGCTTCGATGTCAATTCAATGCAAACAAAAATGTTTGTTGTAGGAATAGATACGCATAGTTAGCATGAAACAAAAAGAGACAACCCGCAACAAACACCTCACTGATACTGCAAACTGTCCAAAGCGATTTCACGAACAGTGCATGCTGGACTGTCCTACACAAGAGGTGGCGTAGAGCAGATGCCTCCGTGTGTTCTTAGATAAAAAGGAATAGTACCGAGGCTTAGTCCATGCTACTGCCTCTGACCTCAAGGTGAACTTGACAACATTGGTTTGGTTTGGTTTATGGGGTTTAACGTCCCAAAGCGACTAAGGCTATGAGAGACGCCGTAGTGGAGGGCTCCGGAAATTTCGACCACGTGGGGTTCTTTAACGTGCACTGACATCGCACAGTACACGGGCCTCGAATTTCTCCTCCAAAGAAATTCAACCGCCGCGGCCGGGATCGAACCCGCGTCTTTCGGGACAGCAGCCGAGCACCATAGCCACTGAGCCACCGCGGCGGCCTTGACAACATTGGTTGTTGCATCTGTAGAGGTGTAATGATCGGAGGCCCAGCCAGCGGAGAACGGCGAGACAGTCAGCCGTTGGGTATGCGGCCAAAGGCGCTGCTGTTTCTCGGCGTCGGCGTACACAAAGGCTCAAATCTCCTTCGCCGGCGATGCTGAATGCGGCTCTGGTGCCAGACTGCGCTCCTGGGGACTGGCAGCGGAAACAGGCGAGCCAGCCGGGCGCCATCAGGCCACTTCGTCCCAAGCGCTGCTGCTCGGGGAAGACAAAAGAGACACTGCGCGGGGCAGCTACTGGCGACGGCGTCGGCGTACACAAAGGCGTCTAATCCCCTTCGCCGGGAAGGCTGAGTGCGGCGCTTCTCCCGGACTGACCGTGGAACGACGGACGGGACCCAGTGGCAACTACAGCGGGGGCGACTGCGCCGCCAACTCATTACCCTGTGCGCCCTGAGGAGACGACAAGCAGAGGGGCGACACGGCTAATTTGTCCCTTCCACCGAACTGAAGAGGTCACCGGTGAGAGCGGTCAGCGCTCGCGTCCCCATCGATCAGGATCGTCACTCAGCTGCAAACGGCCTTTGGGCCTGGGAAAACAGTTCGCGACTCAGAGACGCCAAGTTCCTCCTTGCCCGTGTATGTGTGTGTCTGTGCGGTGTGCGCCGTCACGTGGGGAGGGCGGAGCCTAAGAAGACGCTAGCAGCCCATTGGACGCTCAACCAGAGATCAGATTCCCTACCTGGGTACCTGGGGAATCTGAACTGCATTTAAGCAGCAATCTGCGGGGTGCCAGATCATCCTTCCCCATTTTCTGACTTTGGTATACTCGCTGTAAATATGTAAAATAAACCTTCAAGCTTGCTATTCCTCCCGAAGGCTTCCCTTCGTAGTCTGCTGCTTCGTCCTAATGCGTTGAAGACCCTGGTCCCGATCCCCGACCACATCAGAGGGGGCACCTGCTACTGTCATAGATCATTTTTGCCCAGCTTGGTTCTTCAGCTGTGGGACATCCAGCATCACCTGTATATCATTCTTCTTGTGTCCCTGTTCACCTTCGCCGCACTTCAACTCTATCCACATCATAGTATGTGTGGTCAAATGACATCAAACACGCCACTATCTCTCATTAAACAAAAGGTGTATGTGTATGTATATGTGTGTATTATGCATGCATGAAAAAATCAGCATATTTTAGCATGTTACCGTGATATATGAATGCATCTTTTCATGAGGAAATTACAATGTTCCCTAACCTTTAGGAATATGGAAGATTAGTGTTAACTGCAGGTGTTTACAATATCACAGAAAAATGACCCCGCAATAATACTGATTTCTTTTCGTCATGTTTTTCACACCATTACGAAATAGAAATACCACTCAGTGGCTTCAAAGCGGATATGGTGTGCATCACTGTACTAAATTGCACGATTTTGTTCTGCAGTGACAGTGGGCGGGCCGCTTCCTTTTACCAGTGCTTCCTGAGGTGACATTGCAGTGAACATTGTGCAAACCAGTATGCAGCATAGTAAACAAGTGTGGAAAGTTCTGTTGAGAGCCAATCAATGCTGACATGCACAGAAACAAGGTGGCGTATAGTGCGTACGACCACAAAGCATTCTTAACTGTCCCATGAATTGAAAACAAAGTGGTTGCTCCGTATTTCTGAAAAGTATACATGTGCCATCCTCATTAATCCATACATAATTAGATAAGGGAGTAAGTACACTGGCCTTGAGGTTAAGGAAATGCAAGAACCGATTTGGAAAGTTTACATAGCAAATATTGGCGGAGACTAGGATAGAATGCTTTGTATAGTCAAGGGAACGGCAACTACTTCATATTTTGCAGTTACCTCAAACAAACCCAATCATATCAAGCAGAATGCGAAAAAGTTAATTTTCAGAAAAAACAGCTACGATGTCACAGGACAGAATGAATTGAAAAATAAGCCATTCAAGTATGTGTGGGCCATACATGCTTAAGTTCTCCAGTAAAGCTCTACAGTAATCTTGCAGGTACGTCCTTTCTGATCAGAAAAAAATAATATGAGAAATTTTAAGGGCAACTCTGATTCCCAAAGCAGCAAGAAAAAGAGAGAATCTGTATTTGTTAATCGATATCCGCACCACTTGTTATATATAGAATAATGTCGTACTAGTTGCTAATTACCAATGTCTTAGCAAAATATCCTTATTCCACTGCCAGTCTGGGTTGCAAGGAAACGAATTAACTGAGCCATCAGTAGTCATAACGAAGTTGAAAACAAACCAAGTTGAAGTCAGGCCGAAGGATGGCGAAGAAAAACAGAAAGGCAGTGATGACTTTTGTCTTTTATTGCTACCTCTTTGCTGCAATCTGATGATGAGAGCTTTTAAGCTGAACCAATTGTCCAGTTAATACTATCCTCAGTATATGTGACTATATACAAGTTACATGCATAAGCATACACATGTAGAATTCTCACTGAGCCACATCATGAAGTCAGTGTGTTGCTCAGCTGAGCAGAACAGACAAGCACGAAGAGAAGACTGGTCAACAACAGGTGGGTGCACTAATGCATGTTTAGCTTTGCAGTGAGCGAATGTAGGTAGCTAGAGCTAGCTTGTGCAACGTTAGCCCAAATGCTACTATTGTGTAAATCTGCCCCGATATAGCTTGAAATAAATTATGAAGAAAGTTCTCTATGAACACGTTATGCATAAGAGAGCATTGTACTGGTTTGCCGAGGTGACCGAGTGACTGAGCACCATATCAGATCTATTTGTTTTCATATTTATCACACCTCAGTGATCCTAAATGACTTTACTTTAGTAGCGAGCTTTAAAATGGTGTGTCAGGTAGGAGCTCAGTGAGTTCGTAATTTATAGCATGATTTCTCTAGTAACCACTTCGAAGGACAGTAAGATACACAGCCTTGTGGGATGCAAGACCGTTACAGCCTTCTGTGGCACGAACAAAAACGAATATTGAAATGCAGTGGCATATGAGCTAAATGAGGCACAAGAGTGTTAGTGCACCTAGTGCAGGAGAGGCTGCAAGTGGGGACTGATTAGTTGGGGACGTGTTGGTAAGGAGGAGAAAAAACCTGCATAAGATGAAGACATTCAAATATGCACTTTTAGTGCTGTCACACTGGACCTTCAAAAATGGCCTGAGAAAATAAAACAAGCGGCTCAGGATTAAACTAATTCAAGGATTCCAGTTAAGTTAGCTTTGTGCCATGTGCCATTAGAATACCCAAGCTGATGACACACAGAGGAATTGAATGGAAGTAACTTGGAAGACGGTGACAATAACGACACGTCATGGTGTAAATATCCTAGGTTGTGGTGGGTGTATGAGGATTATTAGGTATTTCAACCAGTATACAGTGAATATACTGTTATCGGAAGGCCTTATAAGTTGCCAAAATGTAATGCTGACAATAAAAACAATATTAGTCCATTCTTAGTAACATTAGCAAACAGGACAATCCAGGGCATGCGAATTGTTGTTTTGGAGAACTGAAATGCTGGTATTGATTGCAATATGGCAGACCCCATATGGCTGTCAGTGAAGGCCTGTGACAAAACACTGGAGGGACGGTAATAATGCAAGTAATAAAAAGATGAGGCCCAAAGGAGTGCCTTGGCGGACGTCCGAGATTGCAGGAAAAGGCAAGATACATAAGAATTTGGAAGGGAAATGTGCCGAAGGCTGGCTGTTTAAGCTTGGATCCAGTTTAGAGCTATTGGATGCAAGTTAAAGCACGAGAAAACCAGCCTCATATAAATAGGGGAATCGCATGCTTTTTCAAAGCAAAGAACAAAAGCATCATAGGGGGATGTTGCAGTCAAGGTGCATGTCGTGAAGAACAAGAAAAAGTTGACTATTGCAGAAATGTCTTCTAAACGCTGGCCGATTTGAATCAAAGAACTTAATGGGCCAAAACAATCTAGCAGGGCCAAGAGTATGAAAAGTGTTTGGTGATTTGCAGCACATGCCAATAACACAAATAGGGCTATAGGTGCTGGGTGGTGAAGGGTTAGAAACAGAGGGGCCAGGCTATAAAAAGGCAGGAAGCTATCTGTACAGCATGCACTAGATATGCCTATACAACCTTCTTCTTTTCCCGTTGTTGCTTTCTGTAAATTTCACAGAACTTGATCATAGCGTACTGTGGGGTGCACCGGTGGCAAGTTGGCATGTCGAAACTGTGCTAAGGGACGACGACAGAGCAATAATTGCTACCCAGTGCAGTGATGTTGTTACCGTCGTCTTTTTTCCTAGCGTAGCTTTACCAGCTCCACCGGGCTTAATTTGCAGTCTGCAAGTAGTCATGTCTGTAGCAAGCTGTCACAGGCAAATGAAGCTGGTGGCAGACAGACATATGCAAGTGCATCGACGAGATCTTCTCAAAGCTTTGAGAATGTCTTGTTAAACAAACTGCTGCGGCTAACCCAGGAAGCGCTGCTGAACAACCACTTAACACCAATAAAGCCAGTTTCGCGAGCAGCTCTGCAACAATAGCATTCCGAACACATCCAGTTTCGTACCACTGATCTCCGGATCGAAAATGACCATGAGCAAAATCAACAACAGACACTGTCATTGACTATGAGGTGCTTCAAGACCACGGCATTTTTCAGATTGCAGTGGAAACCAACATCCCACTTAAACTGAATACTGTCAAGCATTTGTCAATATTGACTTAACACTGCTAAGCAAAAAGAGAAAAAAAAGCAATGGCAAAGGTTTTCTCAATATTTTTTCTTGTTTTTTATCAAGACTCGTTATGCTCAACTTGCTCTGTGGACAGTTTTGATTGCATAAGCTGCTGCCACGCTTCTTTTTCTGTGCTACATCAATTGAAATGCTCATGAAAAACAGACTTATGAGTTGGCACATATTAGAGATTTGTACACTGTCAATCAGCCGTGATTTAAAAGCGGCAATGATTCTTGTTTGTAATCGCGTAATGCCATGTTGTTACAACCTAAACCGAAATGGCTAGAGGAAGTGTTCAGTCACCCATTCATCACGCCGATATGTTTATTGCAGGCAAATGTGCGCACAGCCGGCGGCAAATAAAAAGAAATGACGCTTCCGAAGATACATTTGCACTGCACCGATGTTTTCACACAGGTTACACAGTTTCTCCGGCGAGTCGTAACCCAAAACGTACTGAATGGAGCACCAAAGGGCAGAAGGATGGCGGCATCGCTGTTGTCGCCGCAAAACAGTCCTACGGCCGTGCAGCCAAGCTCGCGTCGCGTCGCGTCGCACACACGGGAATTCTCAAGCACAGTGCCAACACGAATCGCGAGCAAAATGGTAATGAATGCGTAGCCAGCAACAACGTCATGTGCACGCTTCGGTCGGGATCACTGCAACCATCGCAACGAATGCTACTAGCTGCACAACGCCACGTTCATTTCAGCATTCGGAAAGCACGGCGTGCGTAGTGAGCTCTCGAAGGTGAACATTTCACTGCCTTGACGTAAAAGCACTCGCTTCGACCGCAATCACTTTCACTACGCGGACACTACACTCTTAGAACTAAAGGAGTGCAGAGGAGTGCCCAGAACACACTTTGAAGGAGTATTCGCTTGTCCCATATTCCACTCCTTTTTCCAGAATAAAATTACTCCCTCTGGACAAAGAGTGATCCAACACCTACTCAAGGAGTACTGTACTACTCCTGCAATAGAGTACAGGCACTCCTCCGAGGGAGTAAAGCTACCACATTGAAACAGCATCCTACTACTCTTTCAGGTAGAGTTCCAGGACTCCGTTTGTTAGAGTGACTATACTCCTTCAGGGAGTATCAGCCCAGATCTTATTTTACTGCTTCAAAAGGAGTTTCACGTGTTTTCAATGTATCCTACTAATTTTCTTATTTCACATATTCTTCAGAGCAAGTTGGTCATATGTTTTGCAGGATCCACCTGCGCTACATCTACAAAAGAGTAATGAGCAAAAGGGATTATAATCTTTGAGTAGAATAATTTTTGCTCATACAACTACTTTATGGCTACACTACAGTTTGCACATTAGTATGGTGCTCTGTCTGCGTTGGGAATAACAATGGTTCAAGAAATAATGACACAAATGTACAACACTGATAACTTTTATTTCTCAAGTCATTGCTGTGATTGCTGTGGCTGCCCAAAACACGCTCGGGAGGCGCTCGCTAGGATCAAGCCCCATTAGTGTCTCAAGCAGCAGACAAACCCGCTTTGTTTTTGGGGTGTACTTGACATTAAATGCCAAGAACACTGCCAAAAGCAAAGTAAACCCATCTACCAAATCCACCGCAGTGAGCTGTAAGCGCTCAAAAGAAACTAAGATGCTGGATGATGCCGTAGCTTGCTCGGCTGAGTGAAGGAGCTTTGGCTATGCGTGCATTTCTCCAGGTGCCTGCAAGCATGAATGAAAATAATGCAAGTAAGAGTCAATTCCAATGCCCTTTTCATACTATCCTGCATATAACCCCATGGAAAAAAAGAAAGAATACAACTAGAATGTACTGATCGTGTGTGTCATGTCGCCACTAGTGTGTACCTATATTGTGACCAAGTGCAGACACCTTTCATTGCAAACCTTCATTCAGAGCTACAATTTTATTAAGCCCAATACAATTATCACTATCCTAGTCCTTTCAAAAGCTGTGTGCATGTAAAACAAGCACATATTTACCAAATGAAAATTTTAACATGAGCAAGCTCTTCTGCAAGTATCATGATCAGCCTGACTACGCCCACTGCAAGGCAAAGGCCTCTCCCATGTTCTCCAATTAACCCTGTCCTTCGCCAGCTATGTCCACCGTGTTCCTGCAAACCTCCACCCATGGAACTTTTTGCTGCTTCCTGCTACGCTTGCCTTCTCTTGGAATCCACTCCGTTACCCTTAAGGACCAGCGATTATCTTGCCTTCGTCTTACATGCCCTACCTAAGCACCCTTTTTTCTCCTGATTTCGACTAGGATGTCTTCAACCCGCGTTTGTTCCCTCACCCACTCCGCCCGCTTCCGATCTCTTAACGTTACGCCTATCATTTTTATTTCCATAACTCGTTGCGTTGTCCTTAACTTAAGCTGAACCCTCTTCGTTAGCCTCCACGTTTCTGCCCCATAGGTGAATACCGGTAGGATACAGCTGTTGTATACTTTTCACTTGAGGTGTATTGAAAAACTGCCATTCATGATCTGAGAGAACCTGCCATATGCACTCCACCCCATTCATATTCCTCTAGTTATTACCCTTCATGATCCGGATCAGCGGTCACTACCTGCTCTAAGTAAATGTATTCCCTTATCACTTCCAGTCATTTCTAAAACCACACCTATTGTGCTTGACGGTTTCTTGTCACATAATACATTGTGCAGTTTAAAATACAAGGTAACCTTGAATCGGGAAAACACCTAAACCAATGACAGTTTTCTTGCTGAAGAGAAATGGCTGTTGCAATTCCTGTTTCTCAGATACCATTAACTGAATTTCATGCTCTAAAATAGTGAAGGAAAAATTCAAAATTTTTCATCTCAAAGACGCAGACAACAAATTTCAGTTTGGTTTGGGTTGGTTTATGGGGTTTAACGTCCCAAAGCGACCCAGGCTATGAGAGACGAACTTGCTTTGGGGCTAGTTGGTTCATGATTGAAGTTCAGAATGGCGCAAAAGACACACACACAGGAAAAAAGGGGATGACACAAAGAGCGCCTACTACCAACTGAATTTATTTCGGAAACACCCTCTTTTATAAGGCAAGACATATCAAACACGAACCGGAAGCAGAAAAAACACATATTCATGGTTTGATTTCACATTTTGAAACACCATCGGCAGAAAAGAAAAAGCCACAAGAACAAAAAACAGAATCTAGAACTACACGTGCCCGTCTAAGAAACCCAGCTCCTGGCGGCATAGTTTAATCGATGAAGTGCTAATGCACGTGGACCCAGCTTTCTGTATATGGTATGCTTCTATAATCTCTCTTTCAAATCGCTCCTTGCCTCTGGCGATAAACGTTGCCTGTTCCAGCATCGGTCCGCAATCTCTGCACTCCCTACAGTGATCCGGCAGGTTGCCCCTGTCATTGTTTTTAATTGTTCTTCTGTGCTCGCTAGCTCTCTCATTGAAACACCGGCCAGTCTGGCCAATGTAGGCGGATCCACAGCTGAGCGGTATGCGATACACGACTTCGGACTTGCATTCAGTGAACCGTATCTGATGTTTGATAGCGCATCTTCGGGGTCGTCTGTTCATCATGGAGCAAATTTTTGCAAGTTTGCATGGTGCTGAAAACAACACATTTACACCATATCGACCCCCTACCTTCTTGATATTGTGCGCTATCTTATGCATGTACGGAATTACCACCACAGGCCTCTTGTCTTCCTGCTTGCTTTGCGTATCACCGCTAGAAGTGACCTTGATTCTTTGTAGCAGAGATTCACATATCGCTGTTATCATCATACACGGGTAGCCAGCGCTACCCAGTCTCACTAGCTGCTTGTCAAAGCCGGCCTGCACACAATGATCGCAGGATTTCGAGAGAGCTGCGTGTAGGCACGTGATGGCAATGCTGCGTTTGACCAGTTTGGAGTGGGCACTGCTGAACGGCATGAGGCTTTTCTTAGAACGGGGGTTGTACACCCAACACACATGGTCTTTTTTAGAAAAATCAAACAGAATGTCCAGGAACTGGATTTTACCCTCTTGAGGCAGTTCCCAAGTAAAGGTAAGGCCTTGAGAACTGTCTCTAAAAATGTTAAGAACATCAGCAACAGCATCGTCAAAGATATCTTTGACGATGCTGACGATGCTGCTGACGATGACCATCACGTGCCTACACGCAGCTCTCTCGAAATCCTGCGATCATTGTGTGCAGGCCGGCTTTGACAAGCAGCTAGTGAGACTGGGTAGCGCTGGCTACCCGTGTATGATGATAACAGCGATATGTGAATCTCTGCTACAAAGAATCAAGGTCACTTCTAGCGGTGATACGCAAAGCAAGCAGGAAGACAAGAGGCCTGTGGTGGTAATTCCGTACATGCATAAGATAGCGCACAATATCAAGAAGGTAGGGGGTCGATATGGTGTAAATGTGTTGTTTTCAGCACCATGCAAACTTGCAAAAATTTGCTCCATGATGAACAGACGACCCCGAAGATGCGCTATCAAACATCAGATACGGTTCACTGAATGCAAGTCCGAAGTCGTGTATCGCATACCGCTCAGCTGTGGATCCGCCTACATTGGCCAGACTGGCCGGTGTTTCAATGAGAGAGCTAGCGAGCACAGAAGAACAATTAAAAACAATGACAGGGGCAACCTGCCGGATCACTGTAGGGAGTGCAGAGATTGCGGACCGATGCTGGAACAGGCAACGTTTATCGGCAGAGGCAAGGAGCGATTTGAAAGAGGGATTATAGAAACATACCATATACAGAAAGCTGGGTCCACGTGCATTAGCACTTCATCGATTAAACTATGCCGCCAGGAGCTGGGTTTCTTAGACGGGCACGTGTAGTTCTAGATTCTGTTTTTTGTTCTTGTGGCTTTTTCTTTTCTGCCGATGGTGTTTCAAAATGTGAAATCAAACCATGAATATGTGTTTTTTCTGCTTCCGGTTCGTGTTTGATATGTCTTGCCTTATAAAAGAGGGTGTTTCTGAAATAAATTCAGTTGGTAGTAGGCGCTCTTTGTGTCATCCCCTTTTTTCCTGTGTGTGTGTCTTTTGCGCCATTCTGAACTTCAACTATGAGAGACGCCGTAGTGAAGGGCTCCGGAAATTTCGACCACCTGGGGTTCTTTAACGTGCACTGACATCGCACAGTACACGGGCCTCTAGAATTTCTCCTCCAAAGAAATTCCAGCCGCCGCGTCCGGGATCGAACCCGCGTCTTTTGGGTCAGCAGCCGAGCAAATTTCAGTTGCACATTTTTTTTTTTAATGATGCATAAGGCATTACTATGCACGGATAACCACACAGTATTCGCCTATGACTGCTAAATAATTTGTAATTAAATATCTTCTCTCTCCTGCTTCACTTTTAAAAACTGAGCAATGGCATCAAAGGTCAGTATAAGCCAGGGGAGGCATGAGGAAAACTGCAATATAATTGCGGCTTCGTCATTCATTGTGATTCCGACTCTTAAGGCAGGCTGGCTTTAGCATTGTAACTAATTAAAATGATGAAGTAGCGATATCGTAGCTTTTTTGTGCCTTCCATAACCTATACTGAACACTGATGTCATAGCAATTGCTATGCTATTGAAACAGGGAAGAAAAGAAATCTGGTTGTAATTATTTAGCGATTGGAGACGAATACTATTCAACAATTCTATGTATACGAATGCCCAACACGTCGCTACAAAGAACACACATAACCAAAAATTTGGTGTTTATACTCATTTAAGATAATACTACTTCCCACGCAAGAACACGACAGCCATGTGTAAACTTTTTGCTTTCATAGTAATAAAATCTATCCAACGACAAGTTAGGCACAGCATGTCTGCTCTTTATAAATATGCAATACTGACAATGTTTGACACTAGCATTTGGCATGAACGAGATAACTGTGATTACTTCGCACATTACGTGCCAGTCCATACTATTATGCACAATTTAGATTTGCAAATGTAATGTGTAATTCTCTATGACTGCCACGTTAGTGCACTGCAAACCAATGAAGTTGTCTTGCATTTGCAATGTTCTCACTACTTTTATGCAACACTGATCACTTCAGTATATCTGCATCATTCTGTTAGACGGCCACGGGATAGCTAGAATTAAGGCTATTTTATGTGATGGAAACCATTGACTGGACAACAAAGAAGAAAAGCCTCAACTACTGTCCTGGTGCTGGGACGTCTAATAAGAGCTCAGAAAGACTCGGTTTCAATACGCCAGACCCTCCGCATAACATTACCCTGTGCGAAAATACCCCACCCCACCCTAGCTTAATTTCTGTCCACATGCACCAAGGCTCACTGCACCTGTTATAAATATTGCCCTAAATATTGCAATCAAGCTGCCCATGTATGCATAGGCTATCTGTGCATGGAGAAAGAAAGAAGTTGTTAGGAATGTTTCACACCAAAAACAGAAAAAAAGGCAGCCTGTTTCTCAGAAACAGCTAAGAGCATGAAATGGTGTGTCCAAAAAGATTAGGCTGCTTTGTACTTATTTATGACAACGAGAACTGTCAGAGCTGCGCTTTCAAAAATTCAGGAGCTTTGTGCACAAACGTAGCTTCCGTATGCACGTCTTGCAGCATCAACGCTTCCGAATTGAAACGACCGATGAATATGCACAGGAAAAAGCAAATAGAGAGCGCTTGAATTTAAAAGAAAAGCTACCTTGCACAATCAGAAATTTCGCGACAGAACCTTCCAAACAGTGACGTGTACTGGTTGCGGTATACCGAATATATACCTAGCAAATAAGTGTGCGCTTTGTTCACGAGCGGGATTCTGTGGCGGCAATGCTACAGCTCCAATTCCGAAAACCTAACGCTGCAAAAATTGAGTTTTCAAAATACGTGCGAATGCACGATACACTTTTGCACGCATTTAGAACTTTCAGTAGTGAAACACAGACAACGAATCTTGTGTATGCGTCTTCCTTGGCTGGTAAAAAAATTCTTCTATAAGTCTCCAGTTTGCCTGTGTACTCCACAAATTCTAGGATCCCTGTCCGCTACATGTCAAATTTCACTGAAGCGAAAGTAATACAACCGACAGCTGATGATCTGCTAGGGCAACAGGATTTCAAAAGTTTGAGAAGGGCAGTGGGAGTCCAATCTAGGTGGAGTAGTGAAATTTGACTAGTAACAGACAGGGATCCTCCAATCTGTGGAGGAAGCCGGCAAATTGGAGACTTACAGAGGAATTTTTTTACCCGCCAAGGAACACGCATACACAAGAGAGAGAGAACCACAGAGGACTACGGCTTTTACCAGCCCTTGTCCTGTGCGGTTCTCTCTTGTGTATGCGTCTTTTTTGGCTGGTAAAAAAATTCTTCCATAAGTCTCCAATTTGCCTGTGTCCTCAATAAACCGGAGGATCCCTGTCCACTACTAGTCAAATATTTCAACTCCACCTGGCTTGGACTCCCACCGCCCTTCTCTGTGGAGAAAGGGTGACAGCAGCTGGCAAAGGACAAGGTTAACTGCAGATCAACTGGGGAAGCATTATCCTGCACTGATTTTGACGGCAGGTTCACAAGACAAACAAAATCAACTCGAGGAGCGGGGTGCACATCATGCGACTGAATGTCAATGGCCAGTGAAAATGGCACCAGCACTGTGGAATGCACATGCAGAAAACGAGACGCATTTTTTTGTCAACTTTGAGTAGCAGTCTACTGCACTTTTAAAGAGCAAAGCTCTCAAGTATGGCAACACTGGCACTTTTTGTTTTACTGGGGTGAGGGTCGTCGTGAGGGTTGAAGTACATATTTCTTTTCGATCCACTGTGTTAATTGCAAGCTATGTTTACCTAATAGGGGCTGGGCATCTAACATCACCGTTATTTCTTTGCAGCAGTTAAAACAATACAGCATACATTTTATAACATGCTTAACGAATTTTTGGGAGCAGCATGCTTTTACCCTTCTACTATTTGTTGCTACTGAATCAGTTTGGCGTTGACAAAAGATCTGTAATAAGGAGTAATTACTCATTGACATCCACTCGAGCACAGCCAAATGGCTACAAAGGAAAGCTATACAGCTTTCACAGAAACTTCGTAGTTAAAGAAAGATTCGTCCTGGTCCGGTGTTCCGAGCTCAGAACCACCACTTCACTGGAGCAGTCGCTCTACCAATTTGTCCAACCTGGACGGCAAGCTTATGGTAGGGCGAGAGCGAAGTGATCAATAACTCGAGTGGGAACTGTGTTGGTCCAATGTTTTAGGACCCCTAAAACATTGGACAAACTCAGTTCCCGCTTCATGTTACCTCTAAAACATTGGACAAACTGAGTTCCCGCTTCATGTTACAATACTGAGTGACATTTTGGTCTATACACCAGAAATACCGGTAAAGCATCATGATAGAACACAATGTTTTTTAAAGGGATAAAGGAATATGTTCGCCCTTTCAGAGGGCACATATGCATAAGAGGCAACATGTGTGAAATAGTCACTGCACCTGAAGCAGTGTAAACTCCATTATGTTAACAGCAGCAGTCAAAAGCTTCATGAGCGACTATTTCATACAGATCATGCAATTACATTCATGTAATTCAGGATCAGATTCATGTGATTATACAGGGAGGTACTGCTGCTAAGTGCACGTAGAGCTCTGCATGCATTTCTAAACCCGGCTGTGAGCCTATGTCTACGAAATTTTTCTAAATAGGCAGGTAAGGTATGCATCACTGGAAAACAATACCTACCACAAACAGCTGAGGAGAGATAGCACAGCCAAAAGCTGGAAGCACGAATGGCCCAGTAGATACTGGCAGCTGGCAACTGCAAATAAATATGTCAGAGCAACTGTTGTCAGTGGCCGTAACAATGTCATGAATGACAAGAGAAGAAATTGTCTACTGCTTCATAAATTAGAATAAGGTATTCACATAGGAACACAAAAAGCAATGAGATGGCCCATGACAAAAGAAATGAACAGATTGTATGTGATGCACCGATATACATTTTTTCAGTAGATTTACATGACTGTCACAACCGCATAGAAAGATGAGCAGGCTGGAATACCACTATTTTTATGCATGATGAAAAGAGCGTAACTATTCGAATATAGCATGCACAGGATTTAATTATTACTACTAGGGTGCTTTGGAGCAGCACCGAAGGTATTTTTAAATTGAACGTAGCGACCAGTAGACCCGTCTGCTTTGCACAAATGACGAGAGGATGGAAAAGGCATGCATTCATTAGCAAGAAGCACGATATCTCACATCACAGCATGAAACGAAAATTGGTATTGCATTTAACAAATCTGCACAGAAATAAACACTGCCTAGTGGCAATGCAAGTAAGAGCAAGGGAAAAAAATACCGAAGAAAATTGGTGAGTGTGGTGCAGGGAGGTCTGTGGGTAGGGTCTCGTGCCTGGGAATAGTTCCGAGCGCGGAGAATCGCCGGCAGCACAGCTGGTGGCAGTCAACCAAGAATAAATAAGAGAAAGTGAAAATCAATAAAAAACCATCACCGATATAGCGAACGACATGAAAGCGGGCCGCACAAACGAGGGATATAGCAAAAAGCTTGAAATCCTAAATAAGTGCGCAGTTGCATCCCAAACAGTTCTCAAAATCTGAAGGCGAGGAAGCATCGACACCTACACCTCAGGGCAGACGCAAGAACGATCTAACTTTGACATAATACTGTGTCAAATTCTGTTCCATGGGGAAGCACAGATAAAAATTTACAAATGACTAGGCAAGGGATATGCCCCAGCCTTTTACACGCGATCATTGTCCCCGAAAAAATTGTATGACAAATATTAAGGCGTAAGCACTAATCCGACGAGTACACACACTGAGCACTGTCTGTTGGCAGCTGGCCTAGCGCGAGTGCTCTGTCGCGTGGCACTGCCGCTCATCGTCATCTTCTACGTAGCACAAATCAATCCGACGGTCACCAGCCGCGAGGCAACTCGACCGTTGTCAGTTCCCTAGTCTGTCCGCAGCTGGCCTAGCAAGAGCGCTCTCTAACGTGGCACTGCACGCTCATCATCCTCTCCTACGTAGCACAAATCTATGCTATTGGAATGTAGTAAACGTTGTCTGTTGTTTTTCGCAGCGCTAGCAAGCGACCGCATAACTCTGTTGTGATAACTGGTGGCCGCGGCCGACAGCGCGCCTGAATACGTAGTGCGCGGGCCGCGGGCCAACGGACCGTCGTGTGAATCGGCCTTAACGCATTATAGCTGAGGCAACCGCACGCAGACTGCCTGCACTGCCATCCCTATATAGGCGCACACTAATAACGCGTGCGAATAGAGATCAGAAGTAAAGAAACGTACACGGGACTCACCGTTCAGACGGCTCATCAAGGCTTAGCAAAACCGCACATTCTTCTTCGTTGCCTCTCCAGATGACAAGAAGTCGTAGCGCTACCTTTCTTCACGGCTTTACCCGTTCAAAATCACCAGTGTTGACAGGGCGTAATTCTCGTCGTTGGTTTCCAAAACACACTTGTGTTCTTCATACACGTCCACCGCACGAGCACTCAAAGAATGCTACGAAAACCCAAATAACACAAAACGTGACGACGGCTGCAGTTTTGCTTCGTTGAAAAAACCTACAAATGCGCTTTTTTTATTACTAATATTTGAATTGTGTTCGCAACAAAAACAAATTATATTTTTTCATTTTATTTCTTTATTAAATGCGAATACCAAAGCGCTTTTAGATACTTTTGCTGACATGTCGTTTGTAGAAGCTGCGATCCTGTGATCCCATCCCCGGGTGTCCTAGCAGACGACGGCGCAGACGACGCTGTTGACGGAATGCAATTTCGATTGACGGCAGCGAAAATCCCTTAAATGCGACAAAAAACGCAAAGAAACGCACCGTATCGCAAACTGGTCCATATCAAGGATATGTTCGACGCGAGCGGTAGGACGAAGAGCTGCTGCGATGCATTACTCAACGCGACACTGGCATGCTCGACGGAGATCTACATGAAACAGAGCTTAAATGTGACCCGTACAAGCGGATTACTGTGATATCAACTGCGTTACGGAACTACGACGATACTTGCTTCACACTTTAGCTTATATGCAACAGCGGCCCGCACTCGCCGCATCCTGTTCGAGTGTACTTTCACTAGCAAGAGCCCACATGCATGGAAGCCGACAGAAACAACTGTCTTTTCGAGTTCAGATTGTTCCGAGAAATACGAGCAGCTTACTTTAGCACGTACTCGAATTTAAGTTATCAGCCTGTGTGTCACGTACGGTGACGATGGCGTCGAGGACGAGCTTAAGAATCGCCTTAACGTGGCCGCAACGCAGCCGGTATCCCAAGCATTCGTGCGCTAATTGTTCTTCACCTGTACTGCGAACGTGCGCTCAGTCGCAGGCCAGCCGCTAGCTGCTCGATTTACCAGCCTTGCGAGTACAATTCGCAAGTTTCTGAGCCAATCCGTGAGTGAGCCGAGCTTTCAGAAATGACGCTGCTCGCGAGCGCGCCGCGCGACGAGCTTCGGCCTGCTCCCTGGCTGCCGTATTCGTAGCTAAGCCTAGGAGGTTTCACTTCGATGCCAGAGCTGAGAGCGCTTCGAAACTGGCTAGCGCTGAGGTGCTACTCTTTGCATTGTAAGTACGTTTTATTGTGAACTATGTCTCGTAGTGAAATAAAGATATGCTCGGGTCGACCCGAACGGTGATGATGGCGTCGAGGACGAGCTTAAGAATCGCCGCAACGCAGCCGATATTCCATCCATACATAAATTTGTTCACCTGTGCTGCAAACGTGGGCATAAAGGCTCGCTCAATCGCAGGCCAGTCGCTGCTCGATTTTCCAGCCTTGCGTGCGCGATTCGCAAGCTACGGAGCGAATCATTGAGCGAGCCGAGCTTTCGGCAACGACGCCGCCCGCGGTCGCGCCGGGCGACGAACTGTGCGCTGCTCGCTGGCTGCCCTTGTCGTCGCTAAACCTAGCCGATTTCACATAGATGCTCTAGCTGAATGCGCTTCGAAACTGGCCAGCACTTAGGTGCTACCCTCGGCACCGTTTTACTCTGAACCCCGCGTCATAGGGAAATAAATATATGCTCGGTTTCCGCGACCCCTTCAGGAGCGGAGCTATAACAGAGGCCAGGCGAACTCCAGAGCAGCAGCAAAGCGGCTATGGGAGGAAATTTGTATGGCTGTTATCGCTTCTACCAACAACTCGACATTGGCTAATGATACTCTATCCCAGAGCTTTGGTCGTGAACAAACAATACCAGTGCATTTTTCTGACGCCGGCATCCAGGCTGGCAGGCCGGCCCCGAAAGCTAGCGCGCCCTTACGAATGTATGGCCGTAAGGGCGGAGGAGTAAAACAAGCACTGAACTCCCTTGAAGTACGCAGGAGTGGAAATGCCATTTTACTCTTTTGTCAAGAGGAGTGAACAGGACCTTTCACTCTCTCTCGTTTGTAGAGAGAGTAGATTGAGACCTGCAGGAGTAGCGAGGCTCTTTTACTCTTAATGGAGGAGTAGCAGTTCTTAGAGTGTAGTCACTGTGCTAGGCAGCTCATGCACGCACCGAAGTTCACCGTGAGCAGCTGTTGCTCGCCGCTGTGGGTGATGATCCTCACAGGAATTAGGAACGCTTGCAGCAAACACAAGCAACTCCATATAAACACTTCGTGACACCGCCAACGCGTAGGTTTTACGTCAGTTTGAAGAGGCGCTCTGTCAATTATATCAGCGGCGCTTTCGACTCGGGAAACTGTCGCTGCTCGCCGCTGCTGCACGCGGAGAAGTTCCCAGTCGCTCTGAACACTCGTAATATCAACGTGTGGCCAATATAGTATGCCTCGAGGCATAGCTGCCACCACAAAAGCCACGACCTATGCATCGCTCAATAGTTCAGTCGACGGACAGCCATCTTTCCCCGGCAGAAGCGGAGGCAGACGTCACGTAAAAAGCAGCCAATCGCTGCAATCCGGTCGCCAGGCGGTTCCGCTCGTCCGCTCGAAAGTTGAAGTTGACCAACATTCCTCCCGCCCGCCGGACGGGGCGGTTGTCTATTGTCTGGTCGGGCGGTCCGCCACTCCGCCTGCCTGGCGGATCCGCTCAAAAGCGATCGTACAACGGCCCTTAGCCCGAAGCGGGCGCGGCCTCAATTGGTTACGAGGCAGAAGAGCGATTGTTGACACAGTGACCGGGCGTGCCGGCTCTCATTTCCCGCACTGAGACTGCAAGCTCACAGCAGCTACATATGTCTCTCCCCGTATGTCGGCAGTTGCTGCAGTTTGATTATTCATGGTCGCCTGGTATTTTCTGGACAAAAATAAACAAAACCACCCCTCGCCCTTAGAGCACATTTGCCATCGATAGCAGGCGCCGACCGAGACCACAGGCTAGGCAGGTTCACACTGCCGAGTGACGGACGTCGCGCGAAAAGTTTAAATCGATTTGTTACGCTCCCTCCCCGCTTTACAAGTGCTTCGGAAACCGTAACTAATTCACCGAAATCAGTCGCGCGTTGTTTGCAACCCGCAAGTGCGAACTTTCCTTAAAGCTGCCTTCGTCGGTTTTCGAGCCAAGCGCTCTTTGCAAACTGATCTCCGCAGACCGGTAGCAATCACTGCCTTCAAACAGATTTTTCCGCGCACTTAAGATGTTCGCACAGTACCTTGATTCTACATAAAGTGTAAAAAAGGACAGCCGTCTAATCAGCTGATTTTTTTCTGGCTGCCATGTTTACGATTGCTGGATATGTGGGTGGATGGATAACGCTGAATCCTTTTAATCGGGCAGTAGCTCACGCCACCTAGCCGATCGATCGATCGATGGATCCATCCATCCATGGATCCATGGATCCATCCATCCACCCATCCATCCATCCACCCATCCATCCACCCACCCAACCATCCACCCACCCATCCATCCATCCATCCATCCATCCACCCATCCATCCATCCACCCATCCATCCATCCATCCATCCATCCATCCACCCAAATCCATCCATCCATCCACCCATCCATCCACCCACCCACCCACCCACCCATCCATCCATCCACCCACCCCCCCACCCACCCATCCATCCATCCATCCATCCATCCATCCACCCACCCACCCACCCACTCATCCATCCACCCACCCACCCATCCATCCATCCATCCACCCATCCATCCATCCATCCATCCATCCACCCAAATCCATCCATCCACCCATCCATCCACCCACCCATCCATCCATCCATCCATCCACCCACCCACCCACCCATCCATCCATCCATCCATCCATCCATCCACCCACCCACCCACCCACCCACTCATCCATCCACCCACCCACCCACCCACCCATCCATCCATCCATCCATCCATCCACCCATCCATCCATCCATCCATCCATCCACCCATCTACCCATCCACCCATCCATCCATCCACCCACCCACCCACACATCCATCCATCCACCCCCCACCCACCCATTCACCCACCCATCCATCCACCCACCCACCCATCCATCCACCCATCCATCCATCCACCCATCCACCTACCCACCCATCCATCCATCCCTCCATCCATCCACCCATCCATCCATCCATCCATCCACCCAACCACCCACCCACCCACCCATCCATCCACCCACCCCCCACCCATCCATCCACCCCCCACCCAAATATCCGACCTTTGGCCGTAGGAAAAAAACTTGCATAACTGGAGCGTTCCAAACCTAGTCACCTTCAAAGTAGTCTAATTGGGACTCAACACACTTCTCCCAGCGGTGCTGCCATTTTGGGAAGTTTTCCGAAAAGGCCCCTTTCGGAATGGAGTTTAGCTCAGCTGTCGTTGCAGCCACAATGTTCTTCCTTGTCTGAAATCGCGCTCCTTTCAATAGCCTTTTGATTTTAGGAACCAGCCAGAAATCGCAGGGGCCATATCAGGAGAGTAAGGAGTCTGTTGAACTACAGGAGTCTGGTTTTTCGCCAAAAAAAGTCTGAATCAAGTGCGAGGCATGTGCAGGAGCATTGTCGTGATGGATGCGCCACTTTCCTGTTGACCTCAACTCCGGGTTCTTGCGCCGCACAGCATCACGTAGGCACCAAAGACATCCCTGTAGCACTCTTTGGTCATTGTTTGACCCTGTGGAGTGCGTACTCGTGGTCTGCCACACAGAGGGTGTCAAAGAAAGCAGTCAGCATCACTTTCACATTGCTGCGCACTTGGCGGGCCTTCTGAAGTCTTGGTGACGTGGAATGCTTCCACTGTGACAACTGGGATCTGGTTTCCGGGTCGTACCTGTACACCCAAGACTCGTCACCAGTTATCATGATGTTGATGAAGTCGGGGTCACTGTTTGCGGAATCCAGCATGTCCTGTGAGACTTCAACACGAAGCTGCTTTTGCTCCACCCTGAGCAGCTTCGGCACGAATTTCGCCGCAACTCTCTCCATGGCCAAATCTTCGGTGATAATGGAATGTGCGGAAAAATCGCTCATGTCCACCTCTTCCTCAATTTCTCAGATAGTCACGCGACGGTCCCGCATCACCACAGCGTACAGTTCGGCAATGACCTGGTCATTTCGGCATGTTGATGCCCGATTGGAGCGTGGCTCACTCTCCACCGATGTCCGGCCATCTTTAAAACAATTGTACCACTGCTTAATCTGTGTACTGCTCATAGCATCGTCACTGAAAGCCATCTGAATATTCCGAATGGTTTCCACTTGGCTGTCGCCCAGTTTATGGCAAAATTTGATGCAGTAGCGCTGCTCCTGTCACTCCGCCATTTTCCTTGCAATAAAAAACCGACGAGAGCACTGCGCACCGCCTCACTCAAATGCTGCGTCCCAGCGACTGACGCTATCGGCAGGCGGGAAAAAATTCGTGCATGTGCACGAAGGTTCAAGGTCACGTGATGCAAGCGCGCTTGTTTTATATCCATCAGGTGTTCGCGAAAAAAATAAAGTCGGATACTTTTCTAACAGACCTCGTATGTCGACTCTGCTGAGCCCGTTGTACCAGATGTTGGATAAAAGAGACTTTCGAGAGTGGCTACAACCGCAGCAGTCGGCGTTCGAGCGAGCAAAAGAACTCATGAAGAACGCACAACTTCTCGTGCATATTGATCCTAATAAGGAGTTGAAACTAGAATGTGAGGCATACCCTTATGGCTTGGGCGCAGTGCTTTTCCCTTCAAAAGGAAATGAACACAGACCAATTGGGATCCACTCTAGAACGCTAACAAAAGCTGAGCAAAAACTACTTCCAACAGCCCTTATCTTTGGCGTTTCTCGTTTTCGTAACTATCTTCTAGGTCGCCAGATTACCCAGGTGACTGATCATCAGCCACTGCTGGGACTGCTCAGGCATGACCGCCAGACGCCACCGATGGCCGCCGCACGAATTCAACGGTGGACACTATTTTTGGGTGGCTACTAGTAGAAGCTGCAGTAGGTGCAAGGGAATCAGCTACTAACAGCAGGTGCCCCCAGCAGAGTGCGAGCGCCGACTACGGAACCGGTGACCGAGGGTGAACCGCCGGAATACGTCCTTTCATTGGAAACCCTGGAGGAAGGCATAGTGACAACTCACGAATTGCAGGAGCTGACTGCCAAGGACCCGATGTTGGACAGAATCACGAATTTCATCGTGCACGGGTGGCCTCCCACCACTAAAGGACTGGCGCAAGACTTGTTGCCATTTTTTTTATCGCAAGCTGGAGCTATCGCTAGCTCACCTTCTAATCTACTGCAGCAACAGAGATACCGCGGAAAGCTCAGGCAAGGATATTACAGCTCCTACATGACCACACCAGGGTTCCTCGACAACAAAATCTGTCGCAAGGTCATTGTTTTGGTTGCGGGGGCTGGACAGGGACATTCAAGACTTGTGGCGCAATGCGGAAGCTTCATGGAAAACATGCCCATGCCCACCGCCGCCCCACCAGCGAGGTGGCCTAAAACAGCTGATCGGTGGTCTCTGATCCTCATCGATTTTGCACGCTCGCTAGCCGGCCAGATGACACTAGTAGTGATAGATGCTCACACGAAGCGGATTGAAGCAGGGCCCGTAAACCACGCGAAAACGGCTTCTACAATCCGCTGCTTAAGAAGCGTGTTTTGTCGGTTCGGTGTGCCGTGCGCAATCGTGTCCGATAATAGCACAGAATTCACAAGTCAGGAGTTCGCCACGTTCGCATCAAGAAATAATATTGTGCACCTACGTACAGGTGCCCCAAAAGTAATGCGGAGCACGCGAGCTGTGGCCCAAATGGAAAAAAAACTGCATGCCAGCGCGCTCTATCAGCAGATGCGCGGCAAAAAACGAGGGTACGTCGGCACATCCGGGTTACCCATCTCGATAACTTGATGCTCGCGTTATCGCCGCCACGAGCGAAGTTGCGCTGCTACCATCAGTGCTCGCCAGGGGCACTTTCAAAACATCATGCAAGGGTTTGTTGTGTCCGCGCCAAGTAGAAAGTGGCGTTCGGCAGATTGCACTTCTTGCTTTTATAGGAATGCCACCATTTTCAGCCTGCGAGACCGCCGTGGTTCGCTCTTCGCTTCGCGGCGAGTTTGTGACAATGAAAACAGAGCAAACTTTACGATGGACGCAGAAATGGAAGACGAGACAGATTCTGATCTAACAATGGAACGTCTAACCCTGATAGCCTTCCCTTTCTGCGTTCGTCGTGAAGTTTGCGCTGCTTTTATCGTGATGAACAAGCTCATGATGTGTTCGTAGAGTTTGTACGCGAGCTATAGAAGCCAAAGCGACGGACGAAGCATATGTAAAGTGTGGTCAACTTTTTCTTGGCTCAAGGACGTGCATGAAAAAAAGAACAACATGCATCTGCTGCCTTCGTTGTTTTCATTATAAAGATCGGCGCTGAACAGTATAGCAATAGAACTAATTAAGGATCACTTCCCTTGGCACAAATTTGCTTTCTTACAATGGAGGAAAAAAAGACAAACAGAAAACGAGCTTGTCTCTCATTTAATCGTCCCCTATCGGCTATTTTTGCAAACATGCAGGAAGGAACGGGCAACATGGTAGAGGCGATTAAAAAAAACAACTTCCGGAGGCACTTTTTATGCAACCTCAAAGTTTAATGACGGGTGAAGCTGCCGCTCAAGTTAATGACATGGACCATGCGCCGAGGAAGGGACTCGTATGTAGAGTCGACGTATCCGGGTTGTTCTCGAAGGTTGTACCACTCTGTTCTGACGGCCTCCCAGAGCACATCTGGATGCGTGCTGTGATTGATACGAGACAGATTATTTTTAGAGTCCCCCAGACATTCTCAATGATGTTGATGTGGGCGCCTTTTGGAGTCCACTCCAATATCTGAACAGCCCGTTCATCAAGCAAGGCTTTCTCCACTCGCACAGTGTGGACGGGGCTATAGTCGCACTGCAGGAGGAATACTCGATCTTTAAATGGCCCGTCCAGCGCGTACGGGATGAGATAGTGGTCCAGAACGTCGCAGTAGCTGGCTCCGTTAAACTTTGATGGCAGTCTAATAAAAGGGCCGTGGCCTTCTGCACTGACAGCTCCCCAGACGCTCACGGCACAACGACCACTGCTGACTACTTGCGTTGTGAAGTCGGGCAGGCACCTACGTGCGAAAGAATAATGCGTTGATTAGCTCCTACGTAATGCGTGATTAAAAAACGCCTTCAACTCAAAATCATGGTTGTCAGGCCGCAGAAAAAGAAAAACACTTTTCGGCTTACAGAACTTAAATAATTGCTGCGAGAGGACTAGCGAAGAAAAGCAGTTTCATTTCTCTAGTTTTACTTGCCCATGGCTTACTGTGCTTTAGAACGCTGTGCTCTTTACTTCACACAAATCAATCTTATTCAGACATACCTGCAAATGCATGAACGCCAAACACGCCGCTTTTGGTCCTATCTTAAAGGGAAAGTCTATTCATCGGCACAGATGATTAGTCGCTAGTCGTTGACAGTCTACTGCTCGTGGGCGCGAGCAAATGCTAGGCGCCGCACTGTGCCTCCTGTCTTGCCGTCAAATGCGGCTTCTGCGCCGCCCCATATCCGCTTAATCCGGCTTCATGGAGATGGTTCCGAATGGTGCTCAGACTGATGACTATACCGAGGGCATCTCGAATTTCTTTTGCGCAATGAAAAAGATCCGCAACGGCTGCAGCGACGATCAGTTGGTCAGCCTCAGCCGAAGTGCACCGCTCGCGACCTGGACGTGGAGCATCGCCAAGGCTGCCGCTTTCATCCCTGTAAGCTTGTATTGCACGATTCGCTGCAGTCATCGACCTTCCAGTTCTGCGGCATATTTCTCGTTGCGTACACTTTTCGCGCATAGAACAATTTCGCGTCTGACATCCAGTGGAACTCGGGGCGGCACTTTTCGTCGAATGGGAATTTCCACAACGTTCGCTGATATTTATGTGCGTGTGGGCGTGTCTTGCAAAAGGTGTCTAGCCTTCTCGTGGATTATCAAGGTGACAGCATGAAGGAAGCCAGCGACTGCGACGTGCTCGGCCACTATCTCATCTCATATGACTTGGACGGCCCTTTGGACGATAATGTATTCTTCCAGAAGAAAGACTGTAGTCCCGTCCACATCGCGGGAATCAAGAAAGTCTTGCTGGAAGAACGGGCTCTGCTGCTGTTGAAGTGGACGCCAAAGGACGTCGATATGAACATAGCTGAGGTCGTTTGGTGAACGTTGGAAAGCAATCTACCTCGTATCAGATGCAGAACGAGTCCAGATGACCTTTGGGCGGCAGGCTGTCAAGAAGATGTGGGACAACCTCCGAAAGAGACGTCGACTCCTTGTACGAATCTCTTCGGCGCTTGACCTGTGCCGTCAACCTGCATGGCGGCTTTACCAGTTACGGAACTGTTCAGTTGCACAAAACGGCACTTTTGGAGGTTAAAAAAATAGCTGTCTCCTTTCTGCCACCCATTTCTACCTTTATTTGTGGAACATTTTGTTCTCCAGTGTAAGAAAGTGAATTTGTGTTGAAGAAACTGGTCTTGAATTATCAGCCCACTTGCTATGCCGTTGAGCACCTATTTTTATCAAAGACAGCACATCCATGCTATTGTTTTTTTATCATCCGTTCCCTAGAGCGAAGCAAAGTTTTCACCGCATTTGCCAAAACGTGCTCGAGTGCTTATACTCGGCAGCGCACAAACTCGTCGCCATGAGTAGCACGAACTTCAGCTGTTCCGCAGAAAAGATAATGCAGCTCCTGACGAAGCATGAAGCGCACGGGGCCGATGGCAAACATTTCTGCACGGCCCCGACGAACAACAAACCATGAGGTATTCAGAAGCGCCCCTGGCGGGCAGGGATGGTAGCAGCGCAGCTTCGCTCGTTGAGGCGATAACGCGAGCATCAAGTTATTGAGATGGGTCAGCCGGATGTGCCGACGCCCCTTCGCTCTTTGCCGCGCATCTGCTGATAGAACGCGCTAGCCTGCAGTTTTTTCCATTTCGGCCACCGCTCGTGTGCACCGTATTGCTTTTGGGGCACCTGTACTGCGCCTTTTTATCCGCAATCTAATGAAGCAGCAGAAAGAGCAGCTCGGACCATCAAGCACGGATTGCGGAAAAATGCGAGACGGGAACTTGAAGATAGCCTCATGCGGTTGTTATTTAATTACAGGCGGAACCTCCCCTCCCCCCCCCCCCCCCCCCCCCAAAAAAAAAGGAAGGTCACCCTCGGAGATGCTTCTCGGCTATCAGCTACGTTTCTGTCTAGACGCATATGTCTGCCATCCAGAGCTTCGGATTCGTCGGCGGACGTTGACGACAGGATCATCTCGCCAGGCAGCAGCGTATACATGCGGAATTACTGTGCCGGCCAACGAAGGGTGCCTGGGCGTGTAGTACAGTCAACTTCGAGGGCGAGACTAGTAGCAGGGACCCGCCAATGGGAGCAGTGCGGCGCCACGTTGACCAAATTCGTCACGTCAGGAGTATACGCCAGGGACTGCGTCTGTTGAGGCCACGGCGAGTGCGCAGTCGGACGGTGATCCTGAAAGTTGACCAGTGCTGGTCTGCAACCCCAGTCCACGGGGTCGGTGCGAGAGCAAAGCCCTGAGCAGCCGGCAGCCGAGGACCAGAGAGTGGTTCCAGCCCCAGCTACAAAGGAGTGCCCTACTGATACCCTTCAGGGCATTCTCAGGCGTTCGACCAGGACAGTGAAACCAGTACAGTGGTTCCAATTTTAGGAGGGCAGAAATGTTGTATTCTTTGGTTTGGCGTCAGCAAAGCTGCTGCGAGCGCACTCCACATATTGGACTTATCCCGCATTCTCCCTGTCTTCTGCCAGTACCCTCTCAGCACGCGAGGGTATTTAAGCGCTGTTCTCATGAATAAACGCGTTGTTCACTGCCAACCATCGTCCCTGCATGCTGCTGCGCAGTTTGCGCTGGTTTTATTTCTACAGATACCATGTGGCAGTTTGTTGTATTCGCGAATTGGTCTGGGGAAGAAAGTTGTCTGCTGTGCTAGTCGATATACCATCCTAAAGTTTGAAAGCGCCCGGAAAGTTTGATTTATGGGGGTTTAGATTTTTAAAGTAACTCAGCCTATGACGGACGCCGTAGTGAAGGGCTCCGTAAATTTTAGAGTACCTGGGGCTCTTTAACGTGCACTGACATCCCACAGCACACGGGCCTCTAGAATTTTGCCTCCATCGATATTCTACTGCCGCGCCCGTATTGAACCTGCGTCTTTCGGGACAGCAGCAGGCGCTTAGAAAGACAACGAACAAGTGCACACGCGTCAGGACTTAACATTTGTGAGTTGTGTCAGAACTTAGATTGACGTGTTTACTTCCAATAAAACACGCTTGCAAGTTCAGTTTTGTATGCCCCTACTCGTAGTCTGTCCTGTTTGTTTGCTCTGTTGAACCATCATGAATTGTTACTAACTCGCCAAATCTATAGTTCTTAAGAACAAGAGTACTGGATGGGACAAACTCTACTCGAAACTGTGTTGATTCTGAATCTTTTCTACGCTGACAAGACTGCCTGCGCAGTCTCATACAGCAATGACGCGCAATGTAATCGCCAAAGATTGATGCCACGTGTGCATACCACTAGATGGGACAATGAGGAGCGTGGCCGAACGACTAACCTTACTTGCACATAAACGCAACTCTTTCTGTAGCAGTGTCACTGAGGGATCACTGACGCACTTTCCACCATGCAGCAAATGAGCGAGGCTTCCAATATCTCTCGCTCAAGATGCTTTTTTTTCCGCGTATTTCGAGAGTAGTTCCGTGCAGTGCAAGGGAGCAGCCTGCGCATTTCTTACAATGGAGGGCTAGATTCGAACCACCGCCTGTCCCAAAGGCATTCATTAATGCACCGGCCGATCTGGCTGATGTAGACTCCACCACAGATGAGTGGTATCTGGAAGACGACACTTGTGCGGCAGGTAACATACACATGTTAGTGCTTCTTTTGGCAATCAGCATGGCGACGTGGCCCTTCATCTAAAAATCTGCATAGCTGCGACAGCTTGCTCGGCGCAGAAATACTAGCTTTACGCTATACTTTTGAGGCAATTCTCGTCAGATTATGCGAGACTATGTGTTGGTAGGGCATAATCTCACTCTTTTCGTTCTTCTGGGATGGGTGCTCCGGCTGGCATGGATCAAAATAAAAGTACTTGGTCTTCTTTAAAAGCGGTTCTGGTACAGCCTACACCCCAGAGCCTTCGGGTAGCCGGATTTAACCAGCTTCTCGACCTATGTGGCAAAAGAAGCAGCTATCATATGCTCACAAGACAGACAAGGCTGACTTGAAGCAAGGCGTCACCGCACCTCACTTTATCAGCTTGGAGTGCTGCGAATGGAAAGGCAGAAGTGACTTTCTTGGCTTCGGCATGTATACCCAGCATGCATGATGGTCGTGCCTAAACAGAATTGGTAAGTTTAAAATTCAAGGGCTTTGTCTTTCGGAATTTCCACAGTAAAACGCAATCGCTCCACACAATTGCTAAATGACATCAAAAATTTGTCTGTGTAGCTTTTAGCTACAGCTTTCGATAAATAAAAAGATTCTAGAAAGTCGTCTACGGTGGTCGACTTTTACTACGCTCGAGTGAGCTGTTTCTAGTTGGTGCAATAGCAGACGGTCAATACACGAGCCAATGAAGATACCTCAAAGCACACAAGTGTATAATCTAGGTAAGTGGCCAGTAGCTAAAGGAAGTACTTTACGGTGACACCACAGCTGTTTTGAAATGGTACACTTCCGTGCAAGCCCAGCTCGTCATGCACGGCACTGGACAGTTCCCCTTGTGGTACTGAATAGAAGAATTCCACGATGTCCACGGATATCACACAGTTGACACCCTGCCGTCCCTCCTAAAGGGTCTTCAAGCGGGTCCCTGAGCTGTCGAGCTTGAGAAGACCTTCTGGGCATAGCTTCGAAAGGTGTCGTTGAAGGTACTTGTTTAAGAGTGAGGGGTCGATCACACTTGTCTAGAGTGGCTTGAAGGATTCTCCGCACTGCTCCTGCGACGCATACCGACAATCACCGGGTTTGAGATTCGATGGCCGATACCGCCACGCGCCTGGACGCTGTGGCGTTCGCGGGCGGACAAGATACAGGCCTGCGTAATCTGCCAGTCACGAGCACCGGCTTTGTATCATTTCACGAGCACTGCCAGCTGAGCTGCGAAAGTGACACGGCTAGAATGCTGGCGGTGCGCAACGCGTTCGAGCGATGCGATACCGCCGGAAGCATGCGTCGCCGAAACAGTCTGGTAACGAATGGAATACGTTTGCACGAAGTGAGAAAAAAAATGCTGCATTAAGCTGACAGCTTTGAAACTGCGACACATGATATAACCCCCTTAAGCATGTGGGTATACATTTATTTAGACTGTATTTTCAAGGTCGAAGAGATGCGAAAAGATAAGACTGTTGCAATGTTTTTTTTTTTTTTTGCACTGCGTTACTCGTTTGTGAGACTGATGAATTTCCGAGGCAAAAAAGCTTTCGGCTCGCAGGTTAATGACTGCTTAGCATGCCACATTGGGGATGTGCCATAGCAATGATAAATAGAAGCAACAGGAGGAGAATTTCCCTACCGAAAATTGTTTAGGTTTTAGGTTTATCGGGTTTAACGTCCCAAAGCGACTAAGGCTATGAGAGACGCCGTAGTGGAGGGCTCCGGGAATTCCGACCACCTGGGGTTCTTTAACGTCCACTTACATCGCACAGTACACGGGCCTCTAGAATTTCTTCTCCAAAGAAATTCTAGCTGCCGCGGCCGGGATCGAACCCGCGTCTTTTGGGTCAGCAGCCGAGCACCATAACGGCTGAGCCACCGCGGCGGCTTCGAAAATTGTGATGTTGCTATGGTTTACTGCATTCGAATGAAATAACTTTTACTAGTGATATAAAAAGAAAACACCGAAATATAAACTTAACACATGCAAAAGAAACCAACATACAAAAGAACATGAATTATAACAATAATAAATGTTATCGAGAATTTGGCGACCCTTTCTGTTCAGAAAAACAAATGACATCCGTAAAAGATGGGACCTCCTCGCCGTTCTTTTACGAAACGGATTATCTTTGGAACCGAATCGTACAACGAATCTACGAAATAAGGAAAAAGCCGCAGTCGTTCCCATTCTTCCTTTACGACTTCCCAAAGTTGACCCCATCTCGCGGTGCTAAGACAAGCCTTTTTTGACAAACTCTTCTTCATCTGGCTCCTGGATCTGGCGCCGACATGACAGCCAGACGCTTACATCATGTTCTTTCTCAGGTCCTGCAGATGATGGCAATTTTCGATGCTGCCGCGATATCGACTTGCCTGCCGCAGAATGGTGACGCCGCAACCGAGCATGTCTGTCCTGCTGAAGAGGCCTTTTGGACTGACGTTTCACCGCTGGACCTTGCAGCGCCACCGGCGCTTGAACACTTCATCGACTGGCAACCCTGGAGCCCTCTGTACAAGCGTGACGTATATAAACCCCTGACGGACCCAGCCAAACCGGGATCTGGCGCCGACATGGCAGCCAGACGCTTACATCATGTTCTTTCTCAGGTCCTGCAGATGATGGCAATTTTCGATGCTGCCGCGATATCGACTTGCCTGCCGCTGAATGGTGACGCCGCAACCGAGCATGTCTGTCCTGCTGAAGTTCCCTTTTGGACTGACGTTTCACCGCTGAACCTTGCAGCGCCACCGGCGCTTGAACACTTCATCGACTGGCAACCCTGGAGCCCTCTGTACAAGCGTGACGTATATAAACCCCTGACGGACCCAGCCAAACCGGGATCTGGCGCCGACATGGCAGCCAGACGCTTACATCATGTTCTTTCTCAGGTCCTGCAGATGATGGCAATTTTCGATGCTGCCGCGATATCGACTTGCCTGCTGCTGAATGGTGACGCCGCAACCGAGCATGTCTGTCCTGCTGAAGTTCCCTTTTGGACTGACGTTTCACCGCTGAACCTTGCAGCGCCACCGGCGCTTGAACACTTCATCGACTGGCAACCCTGGAGCCCTCTGTACAAGCGTGACCTATATAAACACCTGACGCACCCAGCCAAACCGGGATCTGGCGCCGACATGGCAGCCAGACGGTTACATCATGTTCTTTCTCAGGTCCTGCAGATGATGGCAATTTTCGGTGCTGCCGCGATATCGGTTTGCCTGCCGCTGAATGGTGACGCCGCAAACGATCTTGTCCGTCCTGCTGAACTGGCTTTTATGCGAAGCATATTAACGTACGTTTCGGGCCTTCGCGCGACGCCAGGCGGTGGCCACCATTGACCTTGAAGTGACCTTCAAGTAGGTCACGTGACGACGTCACACCGGCTGCAGATGGGGCCTCATATCGCGCCGTCGGTCGCCTCCCGGCGGTGGCCACCATTGACCTTGAAGTGAGATCACATGATGTGACGTCACGTGATGACGTCACACCGGCTGCAGATGGGGCCTCATATCGCGCCGTCGGACGTCGCCCGGCGGAGGCCTCCACGCTTCGGTTCGCGCCGTCGCGCGCGACGCGGCGGCGGCGCCACCATCGCTGCATCACGTGATATGTGAGGTCACGCGAGGGATGAGGCGGCGCGCGCCCGCCGTCGCGTCAGTCTCTGTGCCCGCAACCACGCCAGCGTCTTTGCGCCGGGCGTGTATGCGGTCAAGATGGCTCCAAACGCTAAGGACATGCTTCGCATCCACTGGGCTTAACCTTGATAAGCCTCCAATTTTTTGAACTGACGTTTCAACGCTGGACTTTGCAGCGCTACCGGCGCTTGAACACTTCATCGACTAGCAACCCTGGAGCCCTCTGTACAAGCGTGGCCTATATAAACGCCTGACGCACCCAGCCAAACCGGAATCTGGCGCCGACATGGCAGCCAGACGCTTTTCATCATGTTCTTTCTCAGGTTGGTTACTCCTACCTTTCTGTTAAGGGAAAACCGTTTAGAAAACCGGCGCTGGATCCCAAAGTGGCTGTGTGCATGCTCTCTGGCCTTCTGTACGATGTGACCGCGATTTGTTCAGGATACGCACACTTTTCACAGACACTGCTTTTGCTTGCGGGAGACGTAGAACAAAACCCAGGGCCTCTGTCTGCGGAGCAGGAAGAGCAGATGTTCGAAACTATCATGAAAATACCTGTGTCCTTCCAAATTCTGGAAAACTAAAGAATACTAACTGGGCGATAAGCGAGGACTATTCGGATAAAGTTCGACAACACAGGAAAAAACTTAGTTTGCTAAAGAACGCGGAGGAAAACTAAAACTGCGGTTTAATAAACTACACTTGAACAATAAAACTTTCATGTAGAACATTGAAACAGACACTACCACTTGCGTAGAGCAATAGCCATCACCGCGCCCTTCAGTTAGCCCTCGAAAAGTTATTGATAGTGAACTTGTGTGTCGTTAACTGCCGTAGTCTAAAAAATAAAACTGACAAATTTCACTCGCTTCTGGAAATAACAAATGCACATGTGGCACATGTGGAACGGAGTCATGGCTGGACAGCAACATAAGCGATAGCGAAATATTTCCTACCAGCTATACTGCGTATAGGAAGGATGGCAATGCACGCGGAGGTGGTGTGTTCATACTTGTTCATAGCAGTTTAAGAAGTACGTCGCTCAACCTTGAGAACTTCTGTGAAGCTGTCTGGTGCCGAATTCTGCTGAGAGATGGTACTTCATTAGCAGTTGGTTCTTTTTATAGGCCTCCAGGTTCTGCCAGTGCAGAGCCATTTTTTCAACTTAGTAACGCATTGATTGCTTTAAAGGCAACATGCATTATTCTTGGCGGAGATTTTAATATGCCTAGCGTACAATGGTCGTCTTTGCAACCAGTAATTCACACTACATCTCTATTATGTAGCGCTTTCCGTGAGGTGATCAATGCCCACTCATTATTCCATTTCGTTCAAACCCCTACGAGACTTGGCTTTACCATTTACAATGTGCTAGACGTTCTTTTCAGCAGTGACCCCAGCCTAGTCTAATCTGTCACAACGCTGCAAGGTATAAGCAACCATGATGTAGTTCTAGCAAAATTGTCTTGTAATGCAATGAAGTGCCAGCACTCTCAAGCACGCAAAGTGTTTTTTATGAAAAAGGAAATTCCGCTGCCTTATCGCTGGCACTCGATGCGTTTTTTCCTCAATTTCTTTCACTTGGATCTTCTCTGAATATAGTTTCTTTCTGGAACTTGTTTAAAACTAAAATCTTATCCCTGACGCACACTTTCATCCCATCCCGCCTCATTTCAGCTAACGCCGTGGCGATAAGCACTGGATGAATAGAAAGTTGCGAGTTATGATTAACAGACGTAAACGCCTGTTTCGTAGATACTGAGATACGCCTGCGCTAACTCTGTATTCCGGGATGAAAAGCAAACTAAGAACCTACCCAATGAAATACGCAAGGCTAAAAGGGCTTAGTTGAACACACTTGGGCAAAGGCTAGAAATAAACCCAAAGAAAGTCTGCAAATATGTTAAAAATATAAGAAATACGAGTGCCACTCTGCCTGACATACTAGATGGAACTCATTTTGGTAAAGGTATCTTGTATAAATAAATAAATGATACCCCACACATTTTCGATTATGTTGAGGTCAGGGCTTCTTGCTGGCCAGTCCACCATCATGATTCCTAGTCCATCTACTTGGCTATGTGTGTCGGTGCGCCATCCTTCTGCAGCCGGAAAGGTCCATCAGGGAAAGGGCCATCAAGCACATATGGCACCAAAACAGTCCCCAAGACAGTCATGTGTGCCCCGGATGTCATCCCATCCGTGAATCGGTAAAGTGGTCCGAGGCCAGCTTGGCTTACTGCTCCCAAACATGCATGGAGGTACGGCTGCTTGAACGAACGTTCCATACATACTGCTCGTATTCACTGTAATGCATTGAAAGTGTTCGAAGAAAAAGCAAATAGATCAGATTAGGCAGCACATGATGTCCAAATGATTATATGGTATACTTTTCGAGTGAAGAATTGCATGCATTATAAACGCTGGTTTCTCTGAATCCTGCTAACTGCAACCGGGCAGCATAGGCACTACTGATTACGACTTGAACCGCAGTCTTCTTGGTTGCAGAAAACGCGTCACGGAAAGCTAAACAATAAACCCGTGTTTTTTAACGCGGTATATTAGCATCGCTTCACAGCATAATGAAAAGTCATGTTTTGACACTTGATTTTGTTCTTTTGAAATTTATACGCACCCATCGGCAGAAATGTTCGGCTCACAATGGTAGAAACATTCAAGCGCATGCTAAATTATCGCCTATGGGCTGCACCCTTCCGTCATGTGCTGCTTTCTCCGGCAGTTCTGGTAGGTATTTGAGAGCTCCAAACTAATCTTGATACCTGGATCAAAGCCAATGTCTGAAGCTTGGAATTTGGCAGGCATCTTGACTTATGCAGTAACTGTAACAAGCAAAAGTAATAAAAAATTTCAAAACTAACAATTTTTAGAAACTACAGTAAACAATAATATAATAAAATTCGATAGCGAATCGTGTAGTAAATTATTCCTTTATTTTGACGGTGTGGATAATAGATTAAGGGGCACATGGCCAGGGCTTATTTTATGCTGAAAATGATTATTCCGCGCTCACCGACACCTCTCAGGCCGCCAACATCTTTTCTACACGTCCCACTTGGTGCAAAAGGTGGCTTGGTCTGTGAAAATCACAGCACGCCAGTTGTTTGGTGTCCATGACTCGCAAGATGAAGCGAACTCCAGTCGAGCTTCCCTGTGCGACTGTTCGAGACGAGTCTTCTGGGCCGCGACCATGCTGTGGATTCCGCATTCATGAAGCCTTCTTTTAACTGTTGACACGCTTACATGAGACAACCCAAGCTCGTCTTTAATTTCCCTAGCAGTCAGGAAAGGGTCAGCGACCGCCGCAGCAATGATCAAACGGTCTTCTTCAACGGACGTCGCCCTTGTAGGACGCCCGCGTGGAGCGTCCGCTATGCGGCCTTCTTTGTATAAAGCCTGTATCGCCCTGCTGGTGGTGGCCATGGGCCTCCATGTTGCACTGCAGATGACTTTATGGGACATTGTGCGACCCATGATAGCAACCGCATGCCTTTCTTCAGAGTGAGACGTGGAGCCATGATTCAGACGGCAGTGACCTGCACTATCTTTGGCCGTGTGTGATCGCGATCCTGGTCGTTCGCGTCTGTCTACGCAAATATTTAAGCCCGAGTGCGGAAACACAACAACGACATCAACCAAACACGTTCGCAAGCGGCCCGTCAACAAGTCGTCCAACCAACTCGTCCGACAACTTCCTGTCACACCGCACGAACGGGAGAGAAACGAGACAGGTTGCTGCGGTGTTGACTCGGTATGACAGCTTTCGGGAACCGGAACAAGAAACAAACAGCGTTCGCGGACCCGGTTGCCACTGTTCTCCGGCCGGGCGAATTTCTTGGAGACACCCCACCAACCAAAGCAAGCACTTTGCGGTGGTTCGCCGCGTTTGTACCCTTCGTTCTTGGAAACGTCGTTTTCAAAGTGCAAACATGAGCATTTTTTTCAGTAGGTCGTGGTTTTTTTTCGTCGCAATGGTATCTGCCGCGTACGGCGTCTTGCAGGCGGGCGCAGGCAGACGGGGAGGCTGCCGTGGCCACCACCGGCTGCCGTGGCCACCACCGGCTGGCGGATGCCACCGCCGTGGAGAAGGACGCTTCCTACGATCCCCGTCGCATTCTTGTGAGCAAGCGTAGACTTCTGACGAATGCGGCTTTGTAGGGAGCCAAAAGGAATTTCTTGTGCCGTGTGTAGAGCCTACTTTGGCCGCGAGCACTAGCAGTTTCTTGACGGGGTTGTGCGCGAGATAGAACCACTCGAGCAGGAGCCGCGACAGCAGACGAGTGTGCCAGTTGCTCCCGTAAACATGCTGCCGTCGTTCTCCAGCCGCCAGGAAAGTGACCTTACCGGGATGGTTGAAGAGAGGCGATATTTATGGTTGGTTGGTTGGTTTATGGGGTTTAACGTCCCAAGGCGACTAATGCTATGAGAGACGCCGTAGTGGAGGGCTCCGGAAATTTCGACCACCTGGGGTTCTTTAACGTGCACTGACATCGCACAGTACACGGGCCTCTAAAATTTCTCTTTCAAAGAAACTCAGCCGCCGCGGCCGGGATCGAACCCGCGTCTTTCGGGCCAGCAGCCGAGCACTATAACCACTGAGCCACCGCGGCGGCATGATATTTATGGGATATCACAGACCCAAAATACGATCGGCGTGATTTGAAAGAGTCTGCTTATCAAGAGATCGCTACTAAATTGGGACCGGACTTCACAGGTGAGCGCGAGTTACCTGTCCTGCTACTTTTGAACGTGAGATGAACAAGAAAGCAGCGCTGTAATCCCCCCCCCCCCCTATGAAATAGCAATCAGAATAATTTAACTGAGTTCCAGTTTCATTGCAAGAATGATGTGTATAATTATGCATTTTTTTACTCTGGCAGGGCGGAATAAAGTTGATGAATCTGTCGACATTGTGGCGTGATTTGTACTGATGTGTACTTAAGGTGACACGTCTCCAATTATTTTTCAATTGGGCAAAAAGCCGGCCGGGGTGGCAATGCATCGTGGAACAGCAGCGCAAAATACGGAATGTATTGAAGTAGACACAGGACGCAAAAAGCAGACGCATGTAGCCCCTGTTTAATTCTGTGTGTTGCGTTTTTTGCGCTGGTCTTGCACATTTATCAAGCTGGTTACAATTGTAATTGTTCGGTTTTGCCTTCTATCGTACCATTTCTGAGTCGTATTTTTGGCATGATACGATTTTTTTTAGCCTTCTTATTTTTTTCTATTGTTGTAAATATGCAGACCCCACTCTGCTACAACTGGAACCTGTAGTTAGCAGTACTGTAGATAAACAAAATTAGGTGTGGTGTCATGCTGGCCATCATTGTGTGTATTGTTCTTCAAGATTTCTAAAGAGGTGATGCCTTATTTTTGCAGCCGCAGCAGTCAAGGTGAGGTTTTCAAACCTGCGCTCGCAGTTCCAGCACGAAAACCGCAAAGTTAAAGCGAGCGAAAAATCAGGAGCCGGACAAGAGGATATCTATGTGCCACGATGGGCCCACTACTCGGAACTCGTATTTCTGCTGAGTGAATGCCCGAAGCGTGACAGTCGGTCAAATATGGCATCGGCGAATGTAAGTCGCAACTTTTCCCTTCAGTGAAGCCAGTTTTCTTGGGAACTGCACTCTGCCTGGGAAATAAACACTTGCCATATTTGTGCATGGATGTCTAGACGTGCATTTTCCCCTCAGTCCCTTTATTTGGTAATGTTATTCCTCTTCAGTGCCATTCTTGGAATAGCGTACCTATTATATTATAGCTTATTTTAGCTTAATAAAAGAGCCCTACATTCATTGTGTACAGACCCAGCTGTAGAAATATTTCGAAACTTTTTATGTTGGCAATCTTTTTCATTGCAACAACTTAAGTTTGATGGTCCATATTTCCTACAAAATCAAGCGCGATTTCATTTCTTTCCGCATTACTTACCTTTCTAGGAATATAGCATATGATTTACATGTGGTTTCCCTATCCACTACAAAATCTAGAGCTAACTATTTAATGAAGGTCAGGTAGCCACCTTGCAACCCTGTGTAAGGTGTACCAATCCCCTGTAGAAACTGCACAACAAAGTACCAGTGTGTTTGTCTTTAGAAAAACTGAAGATGTTTTTATCCTCTCTATAATCTTAATCAATGCCAGAAATTGTTGATATTGTGCGGATTAATTTGCGTTAACCTGTTATACTGCTTGTTTTAATAATGCTGTATTTTCACAGCCTCTTTCATTTTCCTACTCTGCTGTATTTATTTTGAAAATTGTTTTGCTTGTTACTGAATAATATGGTAACACCTTAAATTTTCTTTTCACTGCACTGTGCACACATTATAAAAGTGCTTTGTCATATGTTTTTGCCGTTCTGCCTCTGGTGTCACAATATGTAATCCGGGTTGTAGGTCTCATCAAGAGGCATACTTTGTCTGCGTTCTTTAGCCCATCCTCGGGGCCTTACTGTATAATATGGTGATATAAAATAAATACTTCCACTACTAGCCCAAACAAAAATAAACAATTCAGCAAGTTGGAAGGATTAGAATAAAAGTGAAACTCCGCGCTATTTCTGCTTTATTTCACAGTCGCAGGTTGAAAAACAGAACGAAGAGGCCGGATCAACAGAGAGCGCTCAGTTGTGCTTAGATGAGACGCAGCAGCCTGTTGACAACATAGAATATGAGGCAGTAGGCACTGCGGTCGTGGTGAACGATGGGCCCGCAGACAACGGCTGCACTTCGAGGGGCGCTTCAGCCACTCCACCCACTGTTCACCGGAGAGAGCCTGCGAAACGAAAGCAGGAAGAAATTTATGGTCGCGCAAAGAAGCTACTTCTAGAAGCAGCAGTGCATGCTTTAAATAAGTCTGCAAGAGCCGCTCGGCAAAAAGATGAGTGCGACGATTTTGCCGCAACTATGGCCAATGCACTGCAGCAGGTGCCTGAAGGGCCCCACAGACAAATGGCCTACTTAGCAGGATATAATGCCATTGGAAAGTATAGCATGGCACTTCATAACACACAAGTTATACAGGAAGCAGATGAATGATCAGGGACGTAAGCTGAGTGCAGACTCAAACAAAATTCACATGTGACTAATTGAATACGGTGTTGTGTGTTATAATTGTTCTACAACCGAAATTGAAATTGAAGTAGTGTCATCAGATGTTCTGGTATGTCATTTTGTTGTGTGAAGTGAGTCATTTTTATGTCAGTGCATGTCGTATGTGTGTAATTTATGTAAATTCAACAGAGGTGTTGAAGAAGCATGCAGTGCTTTGGGACAATGTGTATTATTTTACCCATATTTGATTTCCTTTTTGTGATGTTAGTATAGAGATAGTGATTTTGTAAGTCTCTTTTCATGAAATGCAAAGCAGATGCCTAATTTACATAGCCTTGTACCAAAAAATTATTCTTGGAGATGATAAATTTTTGCCTAACTTGTTGTGCTACTATTGCAGCCAGGGCAACGCAGCTTACTCAACCAACTTTCCTGCCATTAGTATGCCTCCCTAAGCTGCGCTGTAATGTTTTCTGAATAAACCAATCGTTAAAAAACATACTTTGAGCACTGCATAAAGCTACATTTCCACTACACTGCATGGTGAATGAAGAGCAAAAAAGTGGAGCAAACGGATCATAGTCAGGCTGTCAAGGCACAACAAGAACGTGCAACTTGCGCCTTCATTGTGGCAGAAGCTCCTGATTAGGCAACGAGGCGCCACTGCCAGCTGACCTGTCCTTCGTTCACAAAGTACTCCGTGTACGTATCCCAGACAGCCTTGGCATTAACGGAGTTGTTGCTTCCAACTCTTCGGAGCTGGCTCATGGCTCCAGATGGGCTCACACCATCCCTCCAAGAGCCATTGCATACGTGCCCTATGTATCAGATAGCAGCACCATACATACGAAAAATTAACACTCTTGGTTAAAATAATAGATTTGTATCAGTCAAGAGAGAGGCTCATAGGCTTGAACGTTTCATGAAAAGCCTTGCAGAAATTTTCTCTGAGCCTGTGATCTTCAAGCCATAAGTGCCCTTGTAAAATCATTTCAGTGTGTGCCACATATACTGCATTAGATAGCTCGGTGTTTCAGGCTTTCACATCATGTACAGCAGTTTCAAAACACACATACCTGTCAAAACGTCCTCTACCTCCACACTGTCTTGAGGGGTGTAAAGTTGCTGATTGGTTTTCTTCGAGCGCAAGTAATTGTGCAGTGCTAGTGTAGCAAACACAATGTCTTCCGCTCGCTTAGGAGAGTGTCGAAGTGGGGCGCGGAAAATTTGTCAGAGGTTCGCAAGCACTCCAAAAGCATTTTCCGCTGTCCGTCGAGCGCGGGAAAGTCTGAAACGGATCGCAAAAATAGAAATAAGGCAACGCTGACTGGTGGTCTGCTACCAAGTTCTGAAGTTGTTTGCAAGCATTCATGGGTACTTATTCATGTTAAATAAAAGTTTTGTTATTAATCTACTCCTTTTGTTATTTTCACGTCATCCAAAATAGTATTTGAAGCAAGGCAATCAGGCATTTAACCTCATGACAAGTCACACAACTGCATAAAACTTAGTGCAGGGTGAATGAATCGCTACGTGACTTTTTTTTGCGCTGAGCGTGTGCATTAGTTGTGATATTAGTAGCATTGGTTAAATGGCAAGCTAAACTTCAGGACAGTGCTTACCTGCAATTAAAAATTCTTTTCTCCCTGGTCAGCTCACCAGCAGGATATGGCCTCATTTAGTAGTGTTTTAGGCCAAAACCCTCATCACCAACGATGACATATGGTGCTGTCCTTTTGGAGAGCGGCAGGACTTCAGCACAGGGCAGCGGTGATGGCTGCACCTCCAAGGCCTTTTTCATCTCGCATTCACTCCAAACTCCGCTGTCATTTAGTGGGCCATTACGGCCAACATCAGAAAATACAAAATTTACCTCCGCATCCACCAGTGCCATAAGCACAATGCTAAAAAATCCCTTGTAGTTCCGGTATTGTGCACCGGAGTTGGCTGGTGGATTCATAGCTATGTGCTTCCCATCCAGAGCTCCGATGCAGTGTGGCAATTGCCATAAGTCCTTAAAGGCCCGTGCTATGGCTTTTCACTCCTCGGGGCGGCAAGGAACCTGTAAGAAACATTTTGCTGGTCGTTCATATTCCACAGCAGAATTCTCAGCTGTGTGACACAGTGACTAAGTCTAGCGGTTCAATTTTTCTCCCTGCCACCTGGAAGGACGGTGGAGATTGGTTGCTTTATTAAAGCCAAGTGAGGTCCCATAAGCACCACGCCTACAAGTGATCAAGTTGAACCTTTTTGATCTGACAAACCACAGAGGATGCCGCTACACTTTTATGATTTCCTATTACCTCTACTAATAAGTGTATTGAAGTGTAAGGTTAGATAATTATTCGGAATTGCAGAATTTTAACTTTGCATTAAATTATCACAAAAAATATATTCAATACACTCACAAATTGCTCCATATAAAATTTTTATTAAATGATTCTGTATAACCAAAACATCTCAGGTAGATTAATTTCAAAACAATACCAGATGATTTTTTTAACGTTTACAGATTTTTATTTTCAGAAACGGTGACAGCTACGTCAGTGCTGTTTGTTTAAGTGGACTGTACAGCAAGGCAGGCATGTACGTGATACCCAATAATTATTTGCCTAAAAACCCAATAAAATTGTTAATTTTTACTTTATGAGAAGAGATTATGTTGCAGAACTGAAGGCCGTGAACATCTATAGTGAGCCCAGTATATTTCTTTATCGGCAATGTGTTTCAAAATATGAAACGCCAAAAAATACGCACCTCAAAGCTATTGAATTGGCTTTCCCACGTTGCACATTTATAAAATGGGGGCGATAGCATTTCTAATGCTGCAAATAGAAATGCCCTTTGTGTATCTTACAGCGTAGAACCAGTTAACAGGATTTCGGCAGCAGTACTACGCACAGCGACTTGGGATATGTAACTGACACAGCTTTGAAATGCACAATTTTGACTTTCTAAGCTCTCCTGTCTTCTCCCTGTCCTTTTATTCCCGCTAGCACTAATAAAACCACTAAATATAATAATTCTGAAGATTTGAACCACATTTCCGATAAAACTGCAAAAACTGCAGATCTTCGATGTTGACGGTCTTGAATTTTGCAATATACTCTTGCCCCCCAAAAATCAAAACTAGAAAGTTGAGCTCATTTCAGCTACAGAATTAATCTCCAAAGAACGCACCGACGTGTCACTCAGTTCTTAAAACAAAAAATTGTTTAGAAGTCACACTGTATAGTCTCACTTCAGTCGCAGAGCCGACAAATTGCACCATTCATATACCTTCAAGAAATCCTCCTTGAGTTCGGCATATATGGCCTTGCATACATCTTGCACAATCCCAGAAACTGTTCTGCGTTTCCTTCTGAACTGCCACTGTATGGACATTTGACTGTCCCCTGAAAACGAGGTCAAATATCAACAAATTAGCTGAGATGCATTCATAGAACGGATAGATAATGAGAGAACACACGCAAAATTAGTTTTGCTAAGGGAGAGACTATCGCTCATGCCTACTCATGCCACAAGCGGGCACATCGCTTTGGGAGTGTGCACTTCACGTAAATACGAGAGTGAACGAGGCTACCTTAGAAAAGAAGCTTTCGTAGTGATCTCCCGAGCATAAGAAACTGCGGCTGACAAAAAATTTTAAGCTAGGAGCTCACCTGTGGCGATGTAGCGCAGTCCAATGGCCAGTCGTTCTGCAGCAGGAATGGCAAGGCGGAAATTCGTGTCCTTTTTTTCGATTGCTGGTCTCACTCGGGCTAAAAGCTCTTCGAACGAGCTGGTGTCCATACGTATCCAGCGGCGGTACCCCTCCGCATCTTCTAGGGCCAACTCTCGCATCAAGTTTTCGAAAGCGCCCTGCTCAGGCGCCCTTCGCAGCCAGTCCATCATCCATTTGGAGCGCGGTTTCTTCTGCGGTGGCGGCTCGTCGTCCGAGTCAGAATCGACGGCGCAGTATAGCATCAAGGATGCTGCTGCAGCAGCCGCGCAGGGCGATACTTCCTCCGACATTCTGCAAAACCGCAAGCAGCTACGGCAGCGCAAGGTGTCGACAATTTCCGCGGCTGTACACACGCAGCGATCGCGCACGGAAGAGAGCGCGCGAGCAAAGGCAGAGAAGTGGCGGGGAGTGCGACGGAACTGGTTTTTCTGGTGTGACGGAGTTTCTGAACAAGTGGCGCACATGTGGCCGACACATGCCGGCGGGAGACGGCGACACGTTTCCCCACTGTTCGTGTTGACGCGGTGTGACGGGGTCGCCAACCCGACGAAAACGCTGTTTTGTCGGGCGGGTCGGCGGACTGTTTCCGCAGTGTGACTCGGCCTTTCGCGCAAACTCCCATGAGAGAGGACGCATGCATGGTTCCGGCGGTATCGCATCGCTCGAACGCGTTGCGCACCGCCAGCATTCTAGCCGTGGCAAGTTCGCAGCTGAGCTGGCAGTGCTCGTTAAGTGATAAAAAGCCGGTGCTCACGACCTGCCAATCACGCAGGCCTGTATCTTGGCCGCCCGCGAACGCCGCGGCGTCCACGCGCGTGGTGCTTTCGGCCAACACATCTCGAACCCGATGATGGTCCCTAGGCGTCGCAGGCGCAGTGCGGAGCATCCTTCGCACCACTGTAGGCAAGAGTGGTCGACTCTGTATACCTCGCTCTGTGACAATGGCTATAAACGGTCACATGTCTTTGTGGGTTTTGGGACTCAAAAATTACTTTCAATGGCTAGGCCTTCGCTATCTGGCCTTCGTGGTGCAGTTTTTCCAGTCCCACCTTTTTCGGAAGTGTCAAAGCTGTTTTCTTCGCCTTGGCCGGTTTCACAGCCGTCGACTTGAAGTTCTTGCTCATAGCTTCATTCCCCTTCTCATTGAAGACGCCCATCGAGAGGACGCCGAAGCCCCTCTACTTGTCGGCTTGACAGAGCTTTAGATCGAGCTCCTGAAAACTGTACGTGACATCGCGAAGAATGGGCTAAGCGCTCGTATTCTGTGAGTAGTTTCTTCGCAGGGAATCCACGGCATTCAAAATGCGCCTTTCTTTCTCTTGATGTGGTGCCTTCTTCGCTATCTTTAGAGTTCTTAGTGCCTTATATAGTGGCATGCACACATGGCATCAATCCTTTGATTAGATGTTGTTTGTCAAGAAGTTTATTTTTATCTTTGGCAATTACGTTGCGCTAATCGTTGTTGTACGAGACTGCGCTGGCAGTCTGGTCGGTAGAGAAAAAGTTCAGAATAAATCATGGTGTTGAACAGGAGCCGAACCTGAACCCGAAGCCAGGACCGAACCCAAATTTTCACCCGGAACCCAACCGAACCCATAATTTTTTAGCCATCTTGTAACTGAACCCGAACCGAAACGATTCAGAAACAATTCAAAGGACCCGTTCCGAACCGGTTTTGGACCCGGATCAGCCCCACTTGTCTTGCAACCTCGCCTTTTTTAAGCGAAAAGCTTCAGTAGGCTCGTCGTCGTGTTGTCTTTAACTGTTTATACGCTCCATGGAACTAATTTGTATTATATGCTTTGTCTGTGTTATTGTTTTCATTATGTATTTATTGTATCCCACCCTGCTAAAATCCCCAGAGGGGATTGCAGTATTGATAAATAATAAATAAATAATAATAAATAAACACCGCGCTTGGCGTCAGCCATCCCTCGGCGCCGCCGCGGCGCGTGCTACGTCGCCACTTCTCCTCGCCACTGGTTTATCCCTCGCCGCTGCCGCGTGGTAGCGGCCGCCGTCCCAAGAGGAGAAGGTTCTTTCGCAAGGCGTTGCGAGAACGCGTGAGCGGCAGCGGCGGCCATAAAAGAGGCCGCGCGCTACGTCGCCACTTCTCCTCCTCGCCACCGTTTTACCCTTCGCAGCTGCCACGCGGTCGCCGCCGCCGTCTCAAGAGAAGGTTCGTGCGCAAGGCGTTGCGAGAACGCGTGAGCGGCGGCGGCCGTAGAAGAGGCGCAGACATTCGCCATGGAAGGAGGAAAAGACCCAGAAGTGGTAGCGAGGGACTGGGCTACTGCGCGCTCGCCTCCTCGCCACCGTTTGCCCTTTTGTTGCAGCCGCGTATTTACCACAGTTACTACGCATGCGGAAGGAGAGCTATATAACGCGCTTGCCTACACCGTTATCGCGCTGCTCCCAGTGAACTGTGCGCGAACTGCGACAGCCATGACGTCAAACAAAGCATAAGTGCAGCTTTTCGCTTGTATATCCAGGCTTAACAAGAGCTAAGCCATTGTCAATTTTTTTAGACAGTTAAGGCGCGTTTATAGTCCGACGTGTTCAGCTCGCGGGCGAGCGTCGCTCGCAGTCTGCCGCGCTAAGCCGGTTTCGCTGCGCCGGCCGGAGCGCCACCCCCTCTATAGGGAACGTGCGCTGCCCAGATGGCACTGCAGTTATTCCACTAGGTGCCTAAAAACTGCTGCCGTCAGTCGCTTGGGCCGCTGCAAACGCGAGAGCACATTCTGAACGATTAGAAGCCCGCGTTTGATTGATAGCACTATTTGCCTCGCTTCTGTAGACATAACCCAGATAAGTGACATGCACCACGCGTGGCTTCGACAGAGCGCAGAAGCTCATGCCAATAAGCCCAGGAAGGTGGCGTGGAATAGCACCAAGAGCGCCCCCAAAACTGCTTACTCGTCTCGCTATGCTGTGTGTTAAGGCGCTGCAGTCGACACGGCAAAATTGAGCGGCGGTTCCCTATACTTCGATGCGTCCAGACGCCGCGCGCCGCTTCGGAGCATGCGCAGAACGACCGCCGACTCGCGCGCCGATCGTCGACCGGCGGGTAGTTTGAATTCCGTCAGCGCCTTTTTCTGCGTCGCCTCATCCGTTTCGCTCCATTCACGCCATTGCGGCTACTATATGAAATATGGCTAGGGTGTTATCCGCGCGACAGAAACTTGCTCTCGTGTTACTAGTGCACCGCTTGTGGCGAAAGCGCAGGCGCTCAATGTATGTGCGAAAGATTTTCGCACTCACGCCGCTCGCGCTGGCATCCGCCATTTTTCTGCGCGCGATGCATTGTGGGTCGACGCGGTCGGCGTCGCCGGCGCGCAATTGGAGCAGGAGCCAAATCTGCGCCGGGCTCGTCGGGGCACGCTGGCAGCCGCCGGTTGCGTTGGCCGCTGCAGTGCGTCGAACTATAGACGGAGCTGTTTTCACCAACGCAACGCAGCGTGCGCGCGCGCGCGCGCTCGCTCGCTTGCGTTACGTCGGACTATATTCGCGCCTTTAGAGATGGTCTAGCGCTTACGTTTACCCATCCGAATCTGTCTGCTCTGGAAAGGGCGAGAATGACACCCGGTATATTGGACAGCAAAATTGAATAAAGTCTCATTTCTGGGAAGAAACCTAACTGAAGCTTTTGTGCTGCACTAGCACCAATCATCTTATTGTCCATTGCCTACAAGGTATTTACTAAGGTAATCGCTAATAGAATCGGGACAACCTTGGACTTTAGTCAACCAAATGATCAGGCAGGCTTTCGTAAAGGATACTCGACAATAGACCACATTCACACTATCAATCAGGTGATAGAGAAATGCGCAGAATATAACCAACCCCTATATATAGCCTTCATTGATTACGAGAAGCATTTGACTCAGTGGAAACCTCAGCTGTCATGCAGGCATTCCGGAATCAGGGTGTAGAACAGTGTTATGTGAAAATATTGGAAGATATTTATAACGATTGCACAGCTACTATAGTTCTCCATAAAGTCAGCAATAAAATTCCAATACGGAAAGGTGTCAGGCAGGGAGACACGTAGTAGAACGTTAAGTTGGGCGAGTTGGTATAGGTTCATGGTTGAAAAACAGCGCACAAAAGACTAGACACAAGATTAAAGGCGACGACAGGACAAGCGCTGAACTCACAACTAAGGCTTTATTGCGAAAACCTGGGTATATAAGGAAGGCATAATCATGAAAACAAAATTGAACAAACAAAACTATGACAATGATAAAACTAGCGTGCGCCCGAAGCCCAAAATCTGCCAAGAAACGTGATCTCGTTATCACTTAAAGCAACCGAAGGTTTGCTAACGCAGCCCCGTTGCTCCGTTGCGATGAAGTATGCTTCTGCTACTTCCTGCGTAGTTTGATCTCTGTGAGAATACAACACCTTTGCTTGACTTAACAAAGCAGTGCACTTTTTCTTCTTGTTTTTCATCACTGCGCACCCCTTACAATGAGTAACAAGATAAGATTGGTCATTGCCTTTATCTAAATTGTTGTGTTCTTGCAAACGCTTGTTCAAGCAACGGCCGTTCTGTCCGATGTAGCGGGCTCGCCAATGCTCTTCACTGCCTGCTTACAGGAGGTATTCCGGGGACTTGAATGGGAACAGTTGGGGATAAGAGTTAATGGAGAATACCTGAGTAATTTGCGATTCCCTGATGACATTGCCTTGCTAAGCCACTCAGGACAACAACTGCAAAGCATGATCAATCAGTTAGACAGGCAGAGCAGAACGATGGGGCTAAGAATTAACAAGCAGAAAACCAAAGTAATGTTCAACATCCTAGCAAGGGAACAGCAGTTCGCAATTGGTAGCGAGGTGCTGGAAGTAGTAAGAGAATATGTCTACTTAGGGCAGGTAGTGACCGCCGATCCGGATCATGAGAGGGAAATAACTAGAAGAATAAGAATGGGGTGGAGCGCATATGGCAGGTTCTCTCAGATAATGAATGGTAGCTTACCAATATCCCTGAAGAGAAAAGTATACAACAGCTGTATACTACCGGTACTCACCTATGGGGCAGAAACGTGGAGGCTAACAAAGAGGGTTCAGCTTAAGTTAAGAACAACGCAGCGAGCTATGGAAAGGAAAATGATAGGTGTAACGTTAAGAGATCGGAAGAGGGCGGAGTGGTTGAGGGAACAAACGCGGGTTAATGACATCTTAGTTGAAATCAAGAGGAAGAAATGGGCTTGGGCAGGGCATGTAATGCGAAGGCAAGATAACCGCTGGTCCTTAAGGGTAACGGAGTGGATTCCAAGAGAAAGCAAACGTAGCAGGGGACGGCAGAAAGTTAGGTGGGCGGACGAGATTAAGAAGTTTGCGGGGATACAGTGGCGGCAACTGACAAAGGACAGGGTTAATTGGAGAGACATGGGAGAGGCCTTTGACCTGCAGTGGGTGTAGTCAGGCTGATGATGATGAGCACCAATTCTAAAGCATTGGACGTCAGGGTTAAAGGGACTATGCAAGAAATTAATTGAGACTACGTAAAGCAGGCGAGAGAGAGGCATTCCAACACTCGTCACCCCAGCGCAAGAATTTTTGAGCTAGCATCAATAACAACGAAGTTATAGACGATTAAACATCAAGCTCCTCCTCTCCCCCCTCTCTCGTACACGCGGATTACCAGGAAAAAATAAAGAAAACAGCTCTGGGACTGGGCCCCGCCCTTGAATACGTCATTCACTGACGTTCGGTTTGCGACTTCCGGTTGTCGCACCCAGCACCCCAGCTGCAGCGTCCGCAGCGTCTCTCTTCGCCTTCCTGGATTGCGGCGCACGTCGAATTTCTCTGCTTGTCACTGCGACAAAGGCACTACGAGTGGCTCCCGAACTCCCGACAGAAAGAGGCGGCAGAGGTAAATTGAAACATATGCGTGAAGGCTATATGCGTGGCTCGCGCTTGCCCGAGGGGGTCGCGCGGCGGCTCGAGCAGACGATTTTCACGGCTACCGGAAGCGTGCCCGTGACGTCGTGGCTGCCGTGGTTCCAGCGAATGACAGCATGTGGTGGCCTGCCGACGTCACGGGACTAGTGACGTCTATTTTCACGATTTTAGTTTCAAAATCGGTCACTACAAAGACCTCAATCGGCCCGCGAATTTTAAAAAACGCGGTTCTTAAATATTTATAATGAATTGACGGCTGAGTTCCGAAGACTCATACTTGGTGTGACTGCTTCTTAGCATCATTTATAAGTATTGAAACAATTTACAAGTCACTTTTAATTCATTGCATAGTCCCTTTAAGTGAAATCTTGAGTCATTGTTCCTCCCCTTTCAAATGTTTCCGAATGGTTTAATCAAATTGTTAGCACTGGTCTATTTGAATAAAGGGCCAGACACGTAATGTTTGCTTGCGTGTTTTCTTTTTTAAAACGATGCTATTGGCATACATGGAGCAACCCGCACGCTGTTTCGGTTTCATCAACAGATTGATTGATTGAAACCACGTTTACTCCACATTAGAATGCGCTGAAAGCGCTACGGTGGAAAGAGAGGGGGGTGTTGTAAATGAGAAGGGGTAAGGCTACCTCCGTTTTATTAAAACCCTGGAGTAAGCTAAGTGGAGGCTGCGTGCCTCTCGTGAGCACTGCGGAGCCGATCGCTGATCAGCGGCGCCTCCGAGTCCTGGATGAACACGAGGAGTGCCCGCCAGAGCTCGATGGCACGATCTCGAGACGAGGCAATGGGGCAGGCCCAGGTCCAGATAGAAGAAGGCCATGGTCCCCGTTCAACGGCAGCCAGGGCTCGAAGACTAGATGGTGTGTACAGAGGACATTCCCAGAACAGGTGGTTAAGATCCGCATGGCAATAGACCCTTTAGAAAATTCACTCTGGCAACTCGGCAGGCATCATCACCAGCAACTTCCGTCGGCGCAGTGCGCCATATATTGGGCATCTTTGCACAACCTTTGTGCCAGTTTTCACCTCGTTGCATGTCTACACCACTTTCGTTGCGTTTGTAAAAGAGATGGCGGAAAATTTGCAGTGGTCGAGGGACCTGACTATCATCCCGGCCGGATTTTCGGAAAGGCTTTTGGACTCCTATTGTGATGCCCACGGTGTGCGCGCTCCGTCCGGCCACACTTCTCAGCGAAGTTACAAGCTGGTATGCGAGACTTACTGCGATCCGTCAATAGTGCGCGTTGCCGTGTCATCCTTCAGGTACAGTATTAGCGCTTCTCTCCCGGACATGCAGAAATTCGCGTTCTTAGTGCTTCTGCTACGTCCGTGCATACCACTGAAGCGCGTCTGCGCTGCACGTCAGTTTCAGAGAACGCGTTTAAATGTAGTTGCGAACCGCAGCATATCTTCTCACCAGGAAAAATATAAGGGTAGCGTGTTTAACAACCTTTAATGAACAAACTAGAAATAAGGCGTCATGTTGCGCGAAAATGCTATACGAACGCGCGCTCGTACTTACCGTTGTCTGAAGCCGCGTTGAGCTTTCCACTCTGGTCTGTACATAGAGTTTCTTACTATTACCTAGAGGGAAAGCTGGCAAGCCGTCTATGGGAGTTTGCATGCAGACCCCACGTGACCACCTCAGCCACCATGGGCGCTCAATGTATCATGGGGCGGTGAGCTACTTGTTGCGGAACTGCAACTTTTGGCCAAAAAATAATAGAAAAATTAAGCTGTTTGATAACTACAAACGTCCTAACATTCAATATCTTGTCTAATGATTGCAACAAACGAGCAGAAAAGTATTTAAGTGCAAAGTTTGCCTAAAATAAGAGATGACTAGCTTTCCTATTGGCCAAGTGATGAACACTAAAAAAACTAATAATTAACAGGCGCACTTTTAAAAGTAAATATGTTTTAAAAAAAATGTTGTTGTTTAGATACTTTAAGAGGTTTTTTAATGGCATTTCGGAAGAGTAAAACCTTTTTTTGGCGTCGTGTGTCGTCAAGTTTTCACTACTATGGCTTTTGCACACTGCGCTCGCGCGAAAGTCGTCTGCGCACACACAAACAGCGTTTTCGGAATGAAACATCTCAGTAAAGCCACTCCGTGTTCCCAAAAAAATACAACTGTTCCGCAACAAGTAGCTCACCGCCCCATGATGCTTTGGGCGTCCATGGTGGCTGAAGTGCAGCGCCGCCAGCTTTCCCTCTAGGTAATAGTAAGGAACTCTATGGGTCTGTAGAGTTCTGGAGCGGTGTGTTACACAAGTAACCAGAAGTCTTGCCGCAGCTACTTTGTTGTGAGCACTGCGGTTTTTTTATGCTTCGTTTAGCTGTGCTGCAGCGATTGCGTGCTAGGATTACCCGTGAAAGCACTCGTTTTTAAATTTCTCATCTCTTGCTTCGCGGGCCTCAGTTCGGGCGCTCTGGACAAGTCTGCGTCTGTGCAGTGTTCTGCGCCAGTGACTGCAAACGTTCTGCGTTGGGCTGCTCTCTGTTCCCTTGGATCAAGCGTGTAAACGAAGCAAGCGGGAAGCGACGCGCCACGCCGGTGCCGTGTGTTCGGTAACTCAAGACACCTGGCGCATCTGCGCCGCTCGTCGGTCGCAGGAGGCGTGCTGCAGAGTTAATAAACATCTAACCACTCTGCCCTTTGAGATATCTCTCTCACTCTCTCTTTGACTCCCACATCCTTTAGAATTAGTTTTCCTTTCTCAGAAACAGACAGCCTGCGGGGAACCTCCACGCTGACAGCATGTCTCATTCTGCCTGCCGAATGAGGCTCACGCTACAAACGTATGTTCATGCTGCTGCCATACAAGAGCAGCAGGAGCGCCATAGGATACTAGTACATGAAAAAAAAAACATATATTGTGAGCTCTACATATAGTAATGCAGTTTCAAGCAGGCATCATTATTTGGCATATATATAGTTCACCAAGTAGATTGCATGGAGCTATATTGGAAACTGTACAAAAAACCAGTATCAGTATGTAGTGGTCAAAAATTCGTGTAAATGGTTGACATGAAATGTTCGTATTTTTATTTTCCAGGCCTGATGAGATGCATGTCAAGTGGACTTGTTTTTGGAGCCAGAGGCAGGCGTCAAAGCCCTATAAGGTCTGCCACACTTTGAAAAGCTGTGGATCAGTGGCGTCTGCAAGATGCGATTGCTCAGCTGGTGCCTGTGAAGCGTGTAGCCACAGTGTAGCCGCTTTAAAGCTAGTGTTGCTACTAAAGGCCAATGGCTATAAGGAACCTCCACCAGAGGTAGCGTGCACCGAGCTGCCACAGCAGTGGAGGCACCCTCGTAGCAGCCCACTCGCACCTCTACCTTTGCAGTTCGTGGACTGGAGGAGCGTACGACAAAGTGGTCTCTCAAAGCAAGTAAGCACCAGGTTTTATGACGCAAGACAGTACGCCCAGCCATTTGAGGACCTTTCGTCAAGAATAAGGACACTAGGGGCAAGCATTGGTGAGCTGTGCTTTCGCCATTTTCAAGACACCTTGAAAGCATTGAACTTGTTCAAGCGTCTTCAAAAATTGGGCCGACACCAGTTGGCAGTCCTTTGCATCATTTTATTGCTCTCGCGCCACATTGATTTCAAGTCCACGTGGCACCAGAAATAGTGTGCACAAATGCTGGCACTGCACAAATGCCGACTCCACCACGACTGTTTGAGTCGTGTCGCAAGTGGCACCTGCAAGATGGGGGTTTCCCTGCCGCTTAAACAGCCATCCTTAAGGTATGTGCACCTTTCACCTAGAGGCTGGAGATAACCGAGTAAATGGCCTCCTGATCCACCTCGTGCATGATTCGATGAGGCCAAGGACGCACTGGGTGGCATCTAGAATATTGTCACGTAGTGGTGACTACAGTCCGGCGAACAGAAACACAGCGAGAATGTCTTCGAAACGAAAATCTTTATTTGGGCTGACTTGCGCCCGCAAAAAACTGAATCACTCAGCGGCGGCGTAGCAACTAGCGTGCTCGGCGGTCGTCGAACAGAATGCCCGCCGCAGTCGGCTGCGCTCTTTTTAAAGCTGATAGCGAATATTCAGATAAAGCTTGCAAAGTTACTAGACAATTCTGGCACAAAGTAGAATCGGCTCCGCCTGGATGCGATCAATCGAGATAAATCTAAGCGCGTCTTGCGTCACAAACGAAGTGATAAAGCGGCGTGCCGGCAGCCTTGAAGCATGAACAAATAAACACAACAAACAAACGCTACAAACATTCGCGGCATTACTCCCCTCTCAAAGAAGCATCGAATCGATGCTTTAGAACATAATGCGGCTATAAACAGTCAAAGACGGGTTGTGCAAAAATAAACACCGAAAGTGGAAACACCGCGTCCTTTAGCATGCATGATAGGGCTTTAGGCGTACGACATGGACTACTTCTGGTCGTACGCGGCGTCGCTGGGATGCAGTCATTTGGCCAGGGACGACTTCATAGTCCAATTCACCTAGCCGACTAAGAACCTTGTAGTCGAGCGCGATTTGAAGGTGACCGCGCGAGCGTCGACCAGCCTAGCACTCCAGGCACCTGGCGGCCGGTTTTGGAACGGGAAAAATCATGATTTCGCACTCTTCTCTCCCTCGTTCGCTGTTTCATACAACAAACATCATCCCCGCGACAAACCCACCGCACTTTCTCTCTATTCTAAGCTTTCCATTTGTTGCGATAAAGTGTGCACTTGGTTACCTCGTAACTTGGTCGTGGTTCTTGGTCACCAATTCTTCCTGGCTCAGCAGCAATGACGTTGCATTGGCTAGATAGAGTTTCGCAGCGTCCAATTTCAGATAATACCGAACGATACTTCGTGCGCACTACGGTCACTGCCTGTTCGCTGAACCAAAAAAAAAAAGAAACTGATAGGCCTGCAGGGAGTGACGGCTGCTGAAGGAACAGCGAAAAGAGTGAGGGAAGCTGGCCTGATACCTCCCTCGCCTCAGCAGAGAATTCTTGGCCATGGCGCTGTTCATGTTCCCGGTCGACGCTCGCACGATAGCCTTCAAATCGCGCTCGACTGTACGGGCCGAAACAGCGGCGCAAAAGCTTTTCACTCAATCCTCGGCGGCGAAAGGGCGTCTAAACCCAGACTCGGTCTCCTGGCTTGTATTCCGCGTTGCGTCTTTGTATGTTGTAGCGTGTGGCATCGGTCCGCTGCTGGTCTTTGATCCTTAATCGGGCAAGTCTTCGGGCTGCTTCTGCGCGTTGTAGGTAGGGGGCGACGTCGACGTTATCTTCCTTCGCAACGTTCGGCAGCATGGCATCCAGCGTGGTCGTGGCCTCTCTGCCATGGACGTGCCTAAAAGGCGTCATCTGGGTGGTCTCCTGCACTGCGGTGTTGTAGGCGAAGACTACGTAAGGCAAGATGACGTCCCAGGTCTTGTGTTCGGCATCGACATACATGTCAAGCATATCGGCGATGGTTTTGTTGAGGCGCTCGGTCAGTCCGTTGGTCTGTGGGTGGTATGCCGTTGTTCTCCGGTGGCTGGTTTGGCTGTAATGGAGCATGGCTGGCGTCCGTTCCGCCGTTAATGCTGTTCCTCTGTCAGTGATGAGCACATCGGGGGCGCTGTGTCACAGAAGAATGTTCTCCACGAAAAATTTGGCGACTTCTGCTGCTGTTCCATTCGGTAGGGTTTTTTCCTCGGCGTAGCGGGTCAGGTAGTCGGTCGCTATAATGATCCTGTAGTGCAGGAGGTCCTTCAAGGCGCTGCGACGCGAACGACTAGCGGCACAGTTCCGGTACAAACCAGAGGCTGCGATCTCTCCAGTACACACACGAGCATCGGCACGGTTTTTCACTTGCCGTCGTCGTCTTCCTTAAGCGCCAGCCGCCGAGAGTTCGGGAGCTGAAGGCCTGTCTTACAATTGGCCCCGGGCGAAAAGGCGCCATCCTGTCGACCTAGGGTGATGTGACGACGGCGGGGTCATAGTATGGTTTAAGGCTGCTGGTGTGAACAATTTCACGGCCTCGGCGACGAAGGTCAGTGGACGGGGTAAGGGGTTCGATGAGGTAATTGACGGGGGAAGTCTGCTTAAGAATGCGGTAGGGGCCGTGGTACTTGCTGAGAAGTTTGGAGGAAAGGCCGGAACTTGAAGTCACCCAGAGCTAGTCCAAAGAGTCAGGAAGCTAAGTGGGAAGAAGTGCAGAGGAATCACGGGTGCTTTTCTGCTGCTGCTGGGCGTGTGAAGTGAAAGACCGGGCAAGCTGACGGCATTCTTCGGCGTAAGTGGCGGCTTGAGAAAGAGGCGTGAATTCAGAAGCATCAGGGCGGTAAGGGAGAATAGTGTCCATTGTACAGGAAGGCTCACAGCCGTAGAGGAGAAATTATGGAGAGTATCCGGTGGTGGCTTGAGCAGCGGATTTATAAGCATATGTGACAAAAGGTAGAACGCGGTCCCAGATGCAGTGATCGGAAGCTACATACATGGCCAGAATGTCGCCAAGAGTGCGGTTAAAACTCTCAACCAGGCCATTTGTCTGTGGATGGTAGGCGGAGGTGGTGCGGTGAACGATGCGGCATTTCTGAGGGAGAGCTTCTACAACTTCAGACAGAAAGGCCGGACCTCTGTCGCTCAGCAACTCTTTGGGAGCACCATGGCGAAGAATGATGCGATGGAGGATGAATGACGCAATATCGTGGGCTGTACCAGATGGTAAAGGCGACGTTTCGGCGTTGCGGGTAAGATGATCGATGGCGATGATAATCCAGCGGTTGCTGGCTGATGTGCTGGGAAGAGGGCCGTAGAGGTCAATGCCAACACGCTCGAAGGGCTGCACTGGACAAGGCAGCGGTTGCATAGGAGCGGCGGGTCTACGAGGAGGGTTTTTTCGGCGCCTGCATGCGGTGCAGGACTGAATGAACTTGCGCACGTAACGGTACATCCCATGCCAGTAGTACCGATGTCGTAGGCGGGTGAAGGTCCTCACGAAGCCGGCATGGGCACAGTGGGGATCATCGTGGTGGGAAGAGCAAATGAAGGTGCGCAGATGGGTCGGAAGGACAAGCAGCCACTTGCGACCATCCGGAAGGTAGTTTCGGCGGTAAAGAAGCTCGTCTCTGATGGAGAAATGGTGGGACTGACGACGGAGAGCACGGGAAGGAGGTCGAGAGGATTGGCCAGATAAGAAATCCAAGAGGCAAGCGATCCACGGGTCTGTGCGTTTCTCGAAAGCCATACCAGCGGGCTCAAACGTCAAAGAATGCAGGGCGGAGATACAAGGCGCTGCCTCGACGGCAGAGGGGAACGTGAGAGGGCATCAGCACCGGCATGTTTACGGCCGGAACGATAGACAACGCGGATCTAGTACTCTTGAAGCCGCAAAGCCCAGCGCGCCAGGCGACCTGAGGGATCTTTCAAAGACGACAACCAGCAGAGGGCGTGGCGATCGGTGACAACGTCAAAAGGGCGCCCGTACAAGTAAGGGCGGAATTTGGCGATCGCCCACAGGATGGCTAAACACTTCTTCTCGGTGCCAGAATAGTTGGCTTTAGCTTTTGTCAGTGTCCGGCTGGCATAAGCGACAACATATTCGTCAATGCCAGGCTTGTGCTGCGCGAGGACTGCACCAAGGCCAACGCCGCTGGCATCAGTGTGGAGTTCCGTCGGAGAACGAGGGTCGAAATGACGCAGCATTGGCGGAGTGGTCAAGAGGCGACGGAGTGTCGAAAAGGCTTCATCACAGGCTGGCGACCTGGCCGAAAGGGCGTGGCCGGAAAAGAGCTTGGTCAGAGGGTCGATGATAGTGGCGAAGTTGCGGACAAAGCGGCGGAAATAGGAGCAGAGGCCGACGAAGCTGCGGAGGTCTTTCACAAAAGTGGGTTTCGGAAATTCTGCTACAGCTCGCAACTTTGCTGAGTCCGGGAGAACGCCATCCTTAGACACGACATGTCCGAGAATGGTGAGCTGCCGAGCTCCGAAGCGGCACTTTTTTAAACTGAGTTGGAGGCGAGCGTCGGCCAGGCAGCGAAGAACAGTCTCAAGGCGCTGTAGGTGAGACGAAAATGCGGGGAAAAGATCACATCGTCATCTAGGTAACAAAGGCATATGTGCCACTTAAGCCCGCGAAGTACGTTGTCCATCATGCGCTGGAATGTGGCGGGGGCATTGCAGAGGAAGAAGGGCATGAAATTAAATTCACATAGTCCGTCGGGTGTGACGAAGGCAGTTTCAGGGCGATCGGCCTCTCCCATCAGCACCTGCCAGTAACCAGAGCGCAAGTCCAATGAAGAGAAGAACTCAGCGCCCTGCAGGCAGTCGAGGGCGTCGTCGATACGAGGGAGAGGGTAAACGTGCTTGCGTGTAATCTTGTTCAGACGACGGTAGTCAGCGCAGAACCGGATGGAACCATCTTTTTTGTTGACCAGGACCACCGGCGATGTCCACGGGCTTTGCGACGGCTGTATCACGTGGCGATTGAGCATGTCGGTCACCTGTTCGTCAATTATGCGGCGCTCAGCGGCTGACACGCGGTACGGACGTTGGCGCAAAGGGGCATGTGTGCTAGTTTCAATGCAGTGGGCAACGGTGGTTGCGCGGCTCAAAGAAGGTTGCTGGTAGTCGAAAGAAGCTGCAAAACGGCGCAGGACGGTGACAAGTTGGGCCTGTTGGGTAGGCGTCAGGGCGGCGTCGACGTAACGGTGAAAAACATCGAGAAGAGATGGATTGGCGATGGAAACACGCTTAATGGCACTGACTTGAAGGCCGGCCGTGCTATCGACGAGGAGTTATGCTGTGGCAGGATCAAGCACGGCAACACTACCGAGCGATTGGCCACGGAGCAAAGTGGTAGGGCAGGAGAACGGGTTGGACACATGAATAGCGCTTGAGCCACGAATAACTGTCAACACGGCATGAGGCAGCAAAAGAGATTTCTGGTCAGCGCATCGTAAAGAGGGCGTGTATGTGACAGTTGCGTCGGAGAGAGCAGCACAAGAAAGAGGCACCAACACTGAAGAAAAGGGCGGAACGTCAGTGTACTCTGAGACGACCACAGTAGCGGAAGCAGCTCCGGGTACGTCCAAGGGAGCGTCACTGAAGGGCGATAACTCAAGCTGAGCACGGGCGCAGTCAATAACAGCGTGATGTGTGGAAAGGAAGTCCCAACCAAGGATGACGTCGTGAGATGAGCGGGCGAGTACGATGAACTCTATTGTGTAGAGGACGTGCTCGATAAGCAGGCAGGCGGTGCACGCGGCTAATCGTCGAATGTCCTGAGCACTGGCGGGGCGGAGAGAAACGGCGGGAAGAGGCGTCGTCACTGTTTTGAGTCCTCGACAGTGTGTGTGACTGAGAACGAAAACAGCTGCGCCAGTGTCAACAAGTGCTTCGACGGCGACTCCCTCAACGAACACAGCGATAATGTTGGCGGGCACGGAAGCAGGTCTTGATCGAGTCGCTGGCGGCGCAGTTCTTGCCTCCGGAACTGCGGCCGTTAGTTTTCCGCTTGCGCGCCGGGTGGGCGGCGGAGCAACGGAGAACGGGAAACGTTGGCCAGGAGACGGCGAGCGGTGGGAACGGAAACGGTAACTAGGAGAAAAGGGATCCGGAGGCGGCTCATGTGACACAGGCGACGAGGACGGCGAAAGGTTGTAGGTCGGCTCACGCCCATAAATGTACGGACGATGGTCGCAATTGCGGCACAAATGAGCCACGTGGCCAGCGACGCCGCATGCGTAGCAAATAGGGCGATTGTCTTGCGTGTGCCAGGGGTTGAGAGGCTCCGGCTGTGATCGTGCGCGGGCAAATGGACGGTAAGTGGGAGGGGCAGGTCTCTGGGGTTCTAACAGTGGCGGGGAGGCCTGTAGACACGAGCAGGAGGTGAAGGCCACGCTCGCGCCACAGCATCAGCGTACGTTAAAGGAGCCGTGATCAGTGACTGCTGAGGAGGTGGAGGAGGAGAGGGCGGTACCTCGGCGACCTGCTCCTGTATGACACGCTGGAGGTTGGGAGTCAGTGGTGGCGCAGGAGTACGTGCGCAGGTAGACAAGCACAGATGGCGGGCGACCTCCCTCACGGACAAACTGCGTAATGTGCTGAAGGAGTGACGGGTGGTCCAGAGCACCGTCCCCAGAAAGAGCCAAGCTGGATATTGTGGCGTCTTGAAATCCGGCCCGCCCGGTGGAAAGGCGCTGCTTCCGCAGCTCATCGAAGCTCTGGCAGTAGCTGATCACATCGGACACAGATTGAAGATTTTTGGCGACGAGCATTTGGAAGTCGTCATCATCAATGCCTTTCATAATGTTTCTGGTTTTGTCGGCCTCGTTCATGGAAGTGTTAATGCGCTTGCAAAGGTCGACAACATCTTCGATGTAGTGGTTAACTTTTCGCCGCTTTGTTGTGCCCGAATGCGCAACGTTGTTCGACACGGAGCTTGCGCACAGCGGGACGGTCAAAGACCTCTGTGAGGCTTGTTTTAAGATCCGCCCAGCTGGAGTTGTCGGCCTCGTGGTTGCGGAGCCACAGATTGGCGACGTCGCACAAATAAAATATAACGTTGGTGAGCTTGACGCTGTCGTCCCACTTATTATACGCATTCACTCGTTCATAGGAGGCCAACCAATCCTCCACATCCGTGTCATCCGTGCCGCTGAAAAAGGCTGGGTCACGCTGCCGCGCTATGCCGGAACAGATGACAGCCGAGGAAAGCAGTGATGCAGGTTGGGGGGGCGGTCTCAGGCATCGCAGAAATGGGAGGTAATGCACGGCTGCGAAGCTCCAGGGTGAGGGGATCGCTGGCACCTCCAGCAAGTGTAGTGCAGGACGTCCTTCAAGGCGCTGCGACGCGAACGACTAGCGGCACAGTCCCGGTGCAAACCAGAGGCAGCGATCAGTCCAGCACACGCAGGAGCATCGTCACGATTTTTCACTTGTCGTCGTCGTCTTCCTTAAGCGCCAGCCGCCGAGAGTTCGGGAGCCGAAGGCCTGTCTCACAATCCCCTTATTTCCAGATGTTGTTTTCGGGAAAAGGCGAAGCAAATCCATGCCGCTCTGTTGAAAGGGCCTTGAGGGGGGTTCAATGGGGTTCAGAAATCCTGCTGGTCGGGTTTGAGGGGTCTTTCGTCGCTGACAGCCTCGGCAGGTTTTCACATAATGTGCGACATCGGCAGACAGTCGGGACCAGTAATACTTGTCTTGAATGCGGCGGAGGGCGCGAGAAAACCCGAGATGTCCAGCTCTCGGCTCGTCGTGTGAGGCCTGAAGAACTTCTCCGCGCAGACTTACAGGTACAACAAGGAGGTAGGCTGTCTTGTTCGCTGGAAAGTTCTTCTTCACGAGGACATCGTTCTGAAAACAGAACGAAGACAATCCTCGCTTGGCCGAGGCGAGGAGCGAAAAAACCTTGCCTTCCAAGTATTCGATGAGGCATTTTATGTCGGGGTCCGCACGTTGCTGTTCTACAAAAGAGCTGGAGCTGATAGGTCCCAGGAAGGCGTCCTCATCGTCGTTCGGCGGTGGTGCATCTACAGGGGCTCGTTACAGGCAGTCGGCATCAGAGTGCTAGCGTCCGGACTTGTAAACGACGGTTACATCAAACTCCTGGAGCCGCAGGCTCCATCGCGCGAGGCGGCCGGAGGGGTCCTTCAAATTGGCGGGCCAGCACAGTGTGTGGTGATTGCTGACCACCTTGAACGGTCGTCCGTACAGGTAGGGCGGAATTTCGACATAGCCCAGATGATGGCAAGTCACTCCTTCTCAGTTGTCGAATAATTAGCTTCGGCTTTGGACAGGGAACGGCTAGCGTACGCGATGACCTTCTCCACTCCGTCAGTTTTCTGGAGGAGGACAGCACCTAGGCCCACACTACTTGCTTCGGTATGAATTTCAGTCTCAGCGTTTTCATCGAAGTGCGCGAGGATCGGTGGGGACTGTAAACGGTGCTGAAGTTCCTTGAAGGCTTCCACTTGCGGCGCTTTCCATTTAAATGGCACGTCTGCCTTTCTCAGGTGGGTCAGTGGCTCGGCGATGCGCGCAAAGTTCTTCACAAATCGTCGGTAGTACGCGCACAGTCCGAGGAATCTGCGCACAGCTTTCTTATCGGCCGGTGGTGGAAACATTGCGATATCAGCGGTTTTATGCGGGCCTGGCCGTACTCCCTCCTTGCTAACGATGTGGCCTAGAAACAGCAGCTCTTCGTAGACAAAGTGGCAGTTCTCTGCTTTCAAAGTTATGCCGGACGATTTGATTGCGTCTAGTACTGTGTTAGGTGTTCCTAAAAGTTCGAGGCGAAGACAACGACGTGATTTAAATATACCAGTCAAATCTGCCACTTCAGGCCTGCCAGCACTGTATCTATGACTCGCTGAAATGTGGCTCGTGCGGAACAGAGACCAAATGGCATCACCTTGAACTCGAAGAGGCCATCTGAAGTGATGAATGCGGTCTTCTCTTGCGATCTCTTTCATCGACCTCAATTTGCCAGTAGCCGCTCTTGAGGTCCATCGACGAGAAATACCTGGCGTTGGAGAGCCGGTCCAGTATGTCGTCGATGCCAGGGAGGGAGTAGACGTCCTTCTTTGTGACGTTGTTCAAGCGCCGGTAATCAACGCAGAATCGAAGTGCACCGTCTTTCTTTCTCACTAGAACAACAGGTGCCGCCCAGGGGCTCTTTGAAGGCTGAATAACATCGTCGCGCAGTATTTCTTCCACTTGGTCCCGGATGGGTTGTCGTTCTCGCGGGGACACTTGGTAGGGCCTCTGGCGGAGAGGTCGGGTGTGCTCGTCGGTTATAATGCGATGCTTGGCAATCGGCGTTTCTCAGACCTTCGGCGATGATGAGAAGCACTCGCTGTAGCTTCGAAAGAAATTGCGGATCTGGTCTTGTCTGTTCCCGGGCAGGGCTGGGTTTATGTCGAAAGTGGGCGAGTTCTCTTGGACAGGCGAATCTTCTACGGATGGGTCGGAGAGCACGAAGAAGTCTCGTACGTCAGATATTTCGTCGAGGAATGCAATCGTCGTTCCTCTGCTAACGTGTCGGTAATCTTCGCTGAAGTTTGTGGGAATCCTGGCTTCCCACCGTTGCCTTTGCGCGGCTATTGCCGGCTTCCAGCGTTGTTTCTCCTCTTTCCCTTGCTCTCGCCTCAGGCGGTGGAGAGGCGGCTAAGTGACTAATCACTGTCATTTGGCCACAGCTCCGCCTCGGCGCCGCAACGGCCTTTGCCATTAGTGCCTTTTGGTGGGATTTTGGGCCCCGCTTGGGCGGCCGCGCGCCTCGCGGCCGTCCGAGCGGGGCCCAGAGACAGAGATCCCTCCGAGACAGCGTAAGGTGCGTACGCTACTGTTTGTCCGAACCGGCCTTTGCCGTTCAGACCAGTGCATACTCGAGCTCGCCCGCAAGTGTCCTCTGACCTGCAGCGGCTCGAGCCTATCCATCGGGGTCCAGCGACCTCCGACAGGCGTACCTTGCGTTGATTGCCCACTCTCTCTCGCAACCGGCCCAACGGTCGACACGAGAGAGAGATCACAGCACTGCCGCGGGCACATTCTCCTGCAGCGGCGTGCTAGCGGCTCGCATTAGTCTAGTCGCTTCGTGCGCGCAGCGGAGCCTTGCTCCTCGCGCGCCCCCGGGACAGGGTGACTATTGAGTGTTTGTGTATCTGCTGAAGGACGACGTGAATAAACGTCTCCTTTGTGAACTTGGAGGCCTATTTCTTTGCGGCGAATCGCTCTCCTCCCAGCGGAGCTTGAGTGCGCCGCAGCGGTGCCCCAGGGTGTGTGTGGTGACGGCTGATCGGGGCCCTTGGCTCGCGTGAAGCCCGAACCCGCGGTGGTTGGTGGCCTGTGTCCACTCAGGAACCCACAAGGTAGGTAGTAGTACTTCGGTTTGTTGTTTGCGGCGGAAATGTGCGATGCCTCTTGCGATGCCGATTCCTCGGTCGGGAAGCAACTGCATGTTCCCCTCGATAATAGTTTTAATGGTATTCGTTTGAGTGGCGCCTACGGTGATGATGACGCTTGAGCGGGGTGGGACACTCACTTGTTCCTCCAGGACACTAAGCGCAATATGATGTTCCGGAGCTCTCATAGACGGAATGGCCTCGTCCGTGGAAAGTGTGGTCATCTTGGATCGCAGGTCAATTATCGCTTGACGCTCATTAAGGAAATCCATGCCCAAGATCACTTCTCGGGAACATTGCCGTAGCACTGCGAAGGTCGCGGGATAGGTATGTCCCCTGAGTCACTCGCGCTGTGCATCGTCCTGATGGCGTAATGAGGTGGCCCCCTGCGGTGCGAATTTGTGGGACGTCCCAAGCGGTCGTTACTTTCCTCAGCTGCGCAGCGAATGCTCCATTCATCACCGAATAGTCGGCTCCCGTGTCGACTCGAGCGGTGCCTTTCCGGCCGTCGATAACCACTTCTAAATCGGATGTCCTGGCTCTGGAGTTGAACGTCGTCTTCGGCGTCGGGTCACGGCTTCGTCGGGTATTTGAATCGTGGGTGGGGCGTGTAGTCGAAGCTTTTCTTGTAACAGTAGCTTGGTTTGGGCTAGTTGGTAACAGTTCTTAGAAAACATAGCGCACAAAGGACACGTACGACACAGAAGTGGACAGGACAGGCGCCTGTCCTGTCCACTTCTGTGTCGTCCGTGTCCTTTTTGCGCTATGTTTTCTAAGAAGCTTTTCTTGATGGCGGCGTCGTTTTGAAGATGGTTCGCGTCGTGGTCGAGGTTGTCTTTGTATGCGGCGTCGGCGTAGTGGGTGCGGCGTCTTCATACGGCGTGGTCGCTGGAGGATCTTCGTCGTTTCCTCGGCAAGCAACCTGACTTCCACAGGTTGCTTTGTTTAGTTTTCCCTACGGCGGCTAGGGGACTGTCCTCGGACAGCCGCGGCGTAGCTGCGGCCTGGTGATGCAAATCGAGCGGTGGACGGCGACGGGGAGCAGGAAAGACGGCTTGAAGACACGTACTCCCCTCTGCGCAGGTAGTCGTCAATTTCCCGTGGTCGCTGGTCGGGGAGCGTTCGACGGGCGTCGATGGCAAAACCTCGCAGCCCGATGCGTCTGTACGGGCAGTGGTGAAGTATGTGCCCAGTGTGGCCACAATGGAAACATAGTGGGCGGTTGTCGGGAGTCCTCCACTGGTCGCATTTACTGGTTCCATTGCTTCGCTCATAAGGTGGGCGGGTGGGAGTTAGGGGACGTCGTTCTTCCAGAGCTGGTGCCCGTCGAAGAGGACTTGGGGGTTCTCGTCGAGGTGGAGGACTGCGTAGTGGTGCGGCGTAGGTCATAGCTGTAGCTTTCGTTGGTGTCGTTGGTGACGGGGAGCCAAGTGCATGATGCACTTCTTCACGGATAATGTCCGTGAGCGACGACACCTGAGGCTGCTGCGTCTGCTCCTTGGGGATGGCAGCAACCGACGAAGTTCCTCGCGAACAGTTTCGCGTATCAAATCTCGCAGGCTATCTGCTGGGGGCTTGTCGGTAGCACTTCAAGTGGTCGGTTATAGTGCCGGTTCCGGGCGTCCAAGGTCTTTTCGATGGTTGAAGCTTCAGCTTCAAACTCGGCGACGGTTTGTAGAGAATCCCGGATCAGGTCGGCGAAAAGTTGCTCCTTCACGCCACGCATCAGGAAGAACAGCTTCTTTTCTTCATGTCGGGGTTGGCGCACCTGAAAATGCGTTTCATGTCTTCCACATGCCCAGTTACGGTCTCGTTTGGACGTTGAGTTCTTTTCTGCAGCAGGACCTCCGCTCTTTCCTTACGCACGACGCTGGAAAAGTACCCACTAGCTGCATCTTGAAGGTCGCCCAGGTCTTGAGGGAAGATTCGTGGTTTTAAAACCACGTTCTGGCAGGACCGTCCAATGCAAAATAAACATTTCGAAGTGTAGCGCTGTCGTGCCAGGTGTTCAGCACTGCCACACGGTCGTACAAGTCCATCCAGTCTTCCACATCTTCGGGTGGTTCTCCACGGCAAGTCGGTGGCTCACGGGGCTGGCGAAGCACGACAGGCATTGGCTGTGCGCCAGGTTCCATCGTGAGGGGCATAGCAGGGTAGCAGGTCAGCACCTCCACCAGATGACACGTAGTGGTCTCTTCAGTCCGGCGAACAGAAACACAGCGAGAATGTCTTCGAAACGAAACTCTTTATTTGGGCTGACTTGCGCCCGAAAAGAACTGAGTCACTTGGGGGCGGCGTAGCAACTAGTGTGCTCGGCGGTCGTCGAACAGAATGCCCGCTGCTGTCGGCCGTGCTCTTTTTAAAGCTGATAGCGAACATTCAGATAAAGCTTGGAAAGTTACTAGAACATTCTGGCACAAAGTAGAATCGGCTCCGGCTGGATGCCATCAATAGAGAAAAATCTAGGCGCGTCTTGCGTCACAAACGAAGCGATAAAGCGGCGTGCCGGCAGCCTTGAAGCATGACCAAATAAACACAACAAACAAACGCTACAAAGATTTGCGGCAATATGTTTTATTTCCAGGCTTTGCAAGTATCCAGCGAGGAGGCCATCGACCTAGGAAAAAACACGAGGCAGCAGTAAGCCCGCGTCCATTGATTGGCTGTTGGTCATTTGTGGTTGTGGTCAAGCGCCCTATGTGGACAGAGAAATGCCTGCAGAACCTTACCGCAGACAAGGATGTGTCCCGTGTCAGGGCTGTTCAGTAAGTGAGGTCTTGTTTTTTAAAGTACGGAAAGTGAATTTCAAACAACACATGGCATCATGGGTAGTGCTTTGAAGCCTCCTATGTGTACGTCGAATAGCTCAACAGGTGACCACGAGTGATAAATTGAATCAGTGTTTATTGGAAATGACCAAAGGACAATTTTTTTTCCTCCAGAAAATGAAGGAAAATCAACAGGTGTGGACCATATGATATGGCCTACAGAAGGTTGCCTGAAGAGCTCACCATAAGAATTTCAGCAAAATACGTGGACGTCTGAAAAAGATATCATTGTTGCCCTTTATAAACCTTTTCAAAAAGAGGTCAAAGGGTGTCGTCACATTTTACACTGGGCTGTGCTCATAGAATAAGAAAGAGCTGGTGGTTAAGCTGCCCTCTACTCTCCTCACAGCCCAAAAAAAACTGTTTGGTCAGAGAATTGTGAAATGGAGTATTTGTGGCTAATTTCCTGATTGCTGCTTTTTTATAATAGTGGAATGTCATGATGTAGTAAAATCAGCGGATTCCATTAGTTGGAGGGCCACCTTTGGAGAGAGAGCATTTGCTTCTTTGCTGTGGATATACACCAAGTCAGGTTCAGAGCAGCATGTGTTCTTTTATCTTCAATATTTGATTAGCCGACTGCCCTACAATACAATGCGAACGGTTCTTTGATTAATTGCTGTAGATCAGGCGAGCACACCCAGCTCTGCTCTAGGTGAAAGTGAAATGTTGGCTTTGATCTTTTGTGCTGTTATTGCAGGTGCGGCATTACAAATGAGCAGCCGGCTGTGCAACAGTACGTGGCTGTGATAAAAGCCAGGGGCCATGATGTTTAGGCCTTTAGGAGTGGATTGGTTGTGGACCCTTCGTGTCCACGGCTGGGAGCTTCACCGGACAGGCTGGTCTGCGACCCGTGTGAAACTCCTTCACATGACCTTCTTGAGGTGAAGTGCCCGTATAGTTTGAAGGGAAAAGCTCCCGACGATATGGGGGATTGACACTGCCTCAAGAAAGACAGCAAGGGTGTGCTTAGGCTGGACAACGGCCATGACTACTACCATCAGGTCCTTGGCCAGATGGCTTTATCTGGTTTATCGTGGACCGATTTTGTTGTGTTTTCTGAACAGTTCTTGATCACTGACCACATCACGTTTTCTGCTCAAGATTGGGCTGTTGCAAAACGAAAACTTGACTTTTTTCTGTGCTGTTGCCATACATGGCCTCGAAACTCCCTTAAGTCCCGCGGCCATTAAAATTGTATTTCGTCTGCCATCGTGTCGTCCAGTTCTTTGGCTTGCCATCTAATATCAATATAATTAAAGGAATGTAGACACCAAATTTTTGCATGCTTTTCGCCTCTGTCTTATGTGAGTGAAGTATAGCTCTTGTGAGACATGAAAACTTCAGCATAATTTGCTTTCTCATTTCATTCAGGTTTGGTTTGGTTTATTGGGTTTAACGTACCAAAGCGATTCAGGCTATGAGAGACGCCGTAGTGAAGGGCTCCGGAAATTTCGACCACATGGGGTTCTTTAACTTGCACTGACATCGCACAGTATACGGGCCTCTAGAATTTCGCCTCCAAAGAAATTCCGCCTCGCGGCCGGGATAGAACCCGCGTCGTTTGGGTCAGGAGCCGAGCACCACAACCATTGAGCCACCGTATAGCTTTTGTATAGCTCCTTTGAGACATGAAAACTTCAGCATAATTTGCTTTCTCATTTCATTCAGGTTTGGTTTGGTTTATTGGGTTTAACGTACCAAAGCGATTCAGGCTATGAGAGACGCCGTAGTGAAGGGCTCCGGAAATTTCGACCACATGGGGTTCTTTAACTTGCACTGACATCGCACAGTATACGGGCCTCTAGAATTTCGCCTCCAAAGAAATTCCGCCTCGCGGCCGGGATAGAACCCGCGTCGTTTGGGTCAGGAGCCGAGCACCACAACCATTGAGCCACCGTATAGCTTTTGTATAGCTCCTTTGAGACATGAAAACTTCAGCATAATTTGCTTTCTCATTTCATTCAGGTTTGGTTTGGTTTATTGGGTTTAACGTACCAAAGCGATTCAGGCTATGAGAGACGCCGTAGTGAAGGGCTCCGGAAATTTCGACCACATGGGGTTCTTTAACTTGCACTGACATCGCACAGTATACGGGCCTCTAGAATTTCGCCTCCAAAGAAATTCCGCCTCGCGGCCGGGATAGAACCCGCGTCGTTTGGGTCAGGAGCCGAGCACCACAACCATTGAGCCACCGTATAGCTTTTGTATAGCTCCTTTGATACATGAAAACTTCAGCATAATTTGCTTTCTCATTTCATTCAGGTTTGGTTTGGTTTATTGGGTTTAACGTACCAAAGCGATTCAGGCTATGAGAGACGCCGTAGTGAAGGGCTCCGGAAATTTCGACCACATGGGGTTCTTTAACTTGCACTGACATCGCACAGTATACGGGCCTCTAGAATTTCGCCTCCAAAGAAATTCCGCCTCGCGGCCGGGATAGAACCCGCGTCGTTTGGGTCAGGAGCCGAGCACCACAACCATTGAGCCACCGTATAGCTTTTGTATAGCTCCTTTGAGACATGAAAACTTCAGCATAATTTGCTTTCTCATTTCATTCACTGTAGGACTAAAGTCAGCCTGCCTCAAGAGCCAGAAAGCGTTAGCGAGTACCACATGGTAATCGCCATTTACTAGTGTGGTACCAACCATTAAGAAAACATAGCAACTAAAGTTTGGTGTCTGTACTCTGGGGTGTGTCTTATGTGACAGGGAATAGAATAGTTTGTTATGTGATGGAGATGACAAGTATGGCGAAATATTTATTCAACACTGAAAAATACATGGGAATCCTACAAATATTCATTTGTGCTCCGTGCCCGCGCAAATACTTGTTCCGTCGGTTCAATGGATATCCAGCAACCGGTTTGGAGTGTCCGAGTCACTGCTAACATTCATATCACTCTTTGTGGCACTGGTGACTTCAACCTTTATATGCCTGTCTATACAACCTCATCCTTCCATTTGTTCTTGTTTATTGTTGCACTGTTATGTCGTAAAACTCCTAATGTGCCAAACTGGGTTTTTCATGCCAGAATTCCGTAGTGTGCTTCTCTGGTAACCAAGCGACAAAGCGTGAAGGAGACCACCCAGACCTTGTTGCTTTACCTGGGTGAATAACAAAATCGAGCACTGACATCTATATTGCTCAGTTCTTGTGTCAATTTGCAATGTGAAATGGGTGCATTTGCTCATAACTCATATTTTCTGGCATGCACATTGTATTCTGTATGCTGAGTCCTGCAGCCTTTGTCTTCCTCTTTAATGTCCGTGTAAATGAAGAATGTCATGGTTGTAAGAAGGCGGTAATGGGCTGTACAGCTACCCTATTCACAAAATCCAGTGTCAATTTTCAAACACCACTTATTTGCAGCCAAATAAAACGTAAAATCAAGGCTACGAAAAAAAAGAGAGCAAAGCAAATATGGCCTTTTATTGTAGCAGGAGCAGATTTGTGAAACATTCACTTAACACCTTGTTGCACCAGCGGATACTGGAAGTTAGTTAGGATAGCACATACAATCCACATTTCGTTTATGATGGGGCCCAGAGAAAGCGGTATGAGCCTATCAAAGATGCGCCGCTCAACATGTACCCGCAGGGATGCTATTTCCTCCGTTTTGTTCACCTATTCTTCACTGTACTGACCTCTTCTGAGGAAAGACGGGTTGTTCAAGTCCACGTTGATTTGCTCGAGTATTTCTTCAATCTTGAAACCTTTGTCCGCCATGACATAATCACCATCACCGAAAGGAAGGGCCGAGAAAGCACTCTTGCTCACATATTCTTTGTCAGAAATGGATCCTGGTAACAAACTAGAGACAGCGGTCACTGTATCGCCGGGTGAGATGCAAATCAGCCCTTTGAAGGTGTTCGCTGATTTGTATGATGAAAATGTTGCTGACTGCAGTGCCAGTAAGCTGGCTGCCTGACATTTAATTTCTGTTGCATCCAGGATTACTCTTGTCGCAGAATACTTTCCTTGAAAGGATAGCGGCATTTCCCTTTGTATATCCCGCAACCTTTGTGGATGTCGAAGGAACACGCTCAAATATATCTCCCCGCCCCCGCGCCGAGTCACGTGACGAGCGCGCATGCCACCAGGCTTGGGGAGAGAGGGCACCTGGCCACTCTTCTCATGCCCAGCTCGGACGTGACGTCACGGCTATGCACTGGACCGGTAGGGGGGAATGTCGGAGGGTTAAAAGGGAGCAGCGGACGGCGGGTAGCCTCTTTTTCCTGCCGAGGCGATCCTACGAGTTGCCCCTCCGACGGATCCCCCTGCCTGCCCGCGCCTCCTGGACGACTACACTCCGGTCGACGACGACTTGGTAAGCTACTGAACCATTTATCGGATAGAACATTCTTCCGCAGTGTGCTTTGCCTTGCGCTAGGTAAATAAACTGTTTCCTAGCGTACTCTGTCGTTGCCTATTTCGTCCGAACCCGCCGTGGCTGTGACTCTGCGCCACGGGTTGGGGACACGAGTCGCTTACGAGAAACGCCTGCTTGTAGCCGGCACAGAATCTCGCCTTCCCGGCCGGCTGGACGCGGAGTGACCCCATAGCTTGGCACCCGAACGTGGGGCGAACTAGGCAACTGAGCAGTGTACTTTGTTGGAGCGAACGACTGTAGACGCCCTAACAAAGGATGACTGCTGATAGGCTTGACTTCGTCTTTGTTGATGCTGTCAGAGCTAGCGGCACAGAGCCAGGACTCCCTACTTGACTTGCCTTTAGAAGGTGTCAATCTTGAGTGTTCCACGCGGAATAGCCGAGTTGCATCCCCGGGCGCGTCGGCAGGACTTAGGCCTCGTACGGGGGGCTCCACATCGGGTACCTCGCCGCTCCGTGGTGCGAACAATGAGGCACCTAGGCCTCCTCATTCGACGCCATCAGCGGCTGCGCCCAACACCGGGGGCGTTAGTCCGCAGTCATCCGAGGTGATCTTGCAGAACGCGATGCAAGTTGTGCAGAGCTTAGCGAGCATGTTGCAAAACAATTTGCAAGCCCCGGCCCAGGGACCCCGTGTTAGGATAGACGTACCTACCGACACAGGGTACCATGACAGAACAGGGGCTAATGAGTACCTGGACCGTCTGTTGCATTATCAGCAAGCGAGAGGAATCGCAGACGCCGAACTGCTCGCGCGTGATGTGCCTGTTTCTTTGACGGAGCAAGCGGCCCGCTGGTACCGACTAACCGGACACCGAGCGAGGACAATGGAGGAGTTTTACACAAGCTTTCGCGACGCATTTCTTCCCCTGAACTACGAGTGGCGTTTCAGGAGAGAGCTGGAACTCCGCACCCAGCACCCCGACGAGTCTTTGTTAGAGTACGTCCGAGCGATGGACGAACTGTATCGCCTCGCTGACCCTCGCGCCCCAAACACGTAGAAAATTGAGCGTGTCACACGACAAGCGCACCCGACTTTCGCGGCCTACCTGAGAGGAGGCAGGTTTAGAGATCTGAACGAGCTAGCAGCTGAGGCGAAGCGCATTCAGAGAGACATCTTCTCAGCGCGAGCGTACCGCCCACCGCCACCCGCATCGCAGTCACTTGAGCCGCGCTGTGCGGGGAATGGCACCTCAGCGCGTAGTCCGTATAGAGCTGAAGCGACAGCACAGTTTGCTGACGAGCGTGTCCTGAGGGGTTGGGAATTGTCCGACCACGCTTTGGACCCATTCAGCTGCGCGTGGCGAACAGCACACCCTGCCGCAGAGCGGAACACACGTAGCCGAGATCGCGAGGCCGACACGTGGCCGCACGAGCGGCCCCCACAGTCCGCACCGCGAGATCGCGATCGAGACGACCGACCGGAACGTGGCGATGAGCGCCTAGCCCGTCGGAGCCCGAGCAACCGTTGGTACAGGTGTCACCAACCGGGGCACTTCGCCCGCGACTGTGGCCGCCTTCCCGCCCGTGAGCAAACGCGGTCGGGAAACGGCCACAGCCGCCGGTGGTCGACCTTCGACTCCGCGGGGCGTACACAGAGAACCCCGGTTTATTAGCGCCTTTAGCATGTCGTGTAGGAAGTTCTGTTGACTTGCCAGCGCCGTTCATTGAGCTAACGATATCTCGAAAGAAATTCACCGCGTTACTTGATACAGGGGCAAGCGCTTCTTTGTTCGGTGACGAGGTGCTAAACCATCTCCGCCAGAACAAAATCCGGTTGAGAGAGTGCAATACCACTTTTCTCCTCGCGAGCGGCACAGCGCAATCTAGCGGTGCAGCTAGGATAGTGGTTCGCTGGGAAAGACGCGTGCGGCGACAATGCCTCGTTCATCTTCCCTGTTTATCCGTTCCTGTAATTCTTGACGACACTTCCTAGCCAAGACAGGCATTGTGATAGACATAACCAGCGGAGGCTATCGAGAGCGCACCACCGGCGGCTTGAAGCTTTTCGCGAAAGCGCCCGCGGCTTCGCAGGCTCCGAACGCAACGCAAGCGGGGGGAGACCGTGGAGAATCACCCCCGCCGGCCCGAGAACCGGCATGCGAGCGGCCAGTCGCTGCTGAGAGAGGGCCCACAAAGAATGCTGTCGCGGTAGAAAGCTGTTCTGCCGTGCCAGGGAGGGCAATGCACCCTTTGTTGTCGGAGGTGAACAGCGTATCGGAGAGGGAGAAGGCACGTTTGTCATCTCTGTTCTACGAATTCAACGCGACATTCACGGACCGGCCTGGCCTCACTACACTAGTAAGGCACAGAATAGACACGGGTGATCCACTGCCTTGGAAGTGCAATGCTAGACCAATTAGTTTGGCTAAGAGAAAAGCACTAGACGGCGCCTAAGACGAACTTATCGACACTGGCGTTGCTGAGAGATCTAACAGCCCATGGGGCTTCCCGGTAGTCTTAGTTCCAAAGAAAGACGATTCATATCGGCTTTGCGTGGACTACCGCAGACTGAATGAGGTTACGAGAAAGGATGCGTACCCTCTATCAACCATTTCTTCTCTAGTGTCTAACCTAGGTGGCGCAAAGTACTTTACTACGCTCGACGCTAGCTCCGTGTTCTGGGAGATGCGAAGTGGCAACATGCGCTCGCATACCTAGACGACATCGTGGTGCACTCAAAAATATTCGAGGAACAACTGCGCCACTTGAGGGACGTCCTAGAGAGGCTGAGGTCGGCGGGAATCACTTTGAAACCGAAGAAGGCACAGATCGCCGCGACCCCAATAACACTGTTTGGGTTCACGATCGACAAAGGCCGCATTCTGCCGTGCGAGGATAAACTCGCGGCTTTGCCTAAGTTTCCGTCGCCGTCAGATATAGCCGGTCTCAGACGCTGCCTGGGAATGGCGAACTTTTATAGCCAGTTCATCCCAGATTGCGCAGCGCTGCAGGCACCTTTTTGAAAAAGGGCGAGCACTGGAGTTGGGGCCACGAGAAAGAGGTTGCACTGCGCAACCTCACCAAGGTGCTCGCGGACACGGCTGAGTTGCAGCTACCTGACCTAAACAGGGAGTTTGTGATTCAAACAAGACTCAAGCGACCTGGGCTTAGGAGCAGTGTTGCTTCAGGAGCATGAACGCGTCCTCCGACCGGTAGCGTTCGCGAGCCGTTCACTGACGCCGGCAGAGAGGAACTACTCGGTGACAGAGAAGGAATGTCTCGCGATAGTTTTTGCTCTGCGGAAGTTCGACTACTACGTCGACGGGGTGGCATTTGTGATCGAGACGGATCACATGGCGCTCACATGGCTGAGACCACTCAGCGAACCCAGCGGACGCCTGGCGCGTTGGGCCCTGTTGCTGCAGCGTTACGACTTTACCGTGCGCTACCGCAAAGGGAAGAACAACGCCGTGGCTGACACACTCGTGCGAGCGCCTGTCCAGAGCGAGGAAGGTCACGCGACCGACCGCCCGATAGAAAGAGAGAGTGAGGGACAGTCCCCAGCCGTAGCCGATGTAAGGGACGCGTTCCAACCGTTAATCCCGGGCGAGAGCGTGAACCACGTGGACTACGCGAGATCCGTGGGGATCGTGTTGAGCAGAAAGGAGCTGCTCAAAGCTCAGCAGATGGATCCGTTTTGTCGAAAAGTGTTCGATGGGCTCCGGGAGCCGGGCAGCCGGGAGGCCGCGCACACGGGGACAGCTGGTTTTGCTGTCGGTGCGGAGCGCTTCGAAACAGCTGGTAGTGTTGTGAGCGCGCTGGATTCTTATCTGGTGGATTCCAGCGGCGTCCTGCTGAGGTATATCCCCTCCGAGAACGACACAAGCGAGGCGTTCAAGGTGGTGATACCGCGAGTGTTGAGAGCGGCACTGTTACGTTACTTTCATGACTCGTGCATCGCTGGGCATGCAAGCGGCCCCAAGACTTACTTTAAGTTCTGTCGCTTTGCTACCTCGCTTGGCATGAAAAGGGACGTAACACGCTACGCCCGCTCGTGCAATGTGTCCCAAAGCGCGAAGCCCCGGGGTGGACGACCGCCCGGCCTCATACAGCCGATTAACAGCCAGACTCCCTGGCAAATCGCGGCGTGTGACATAACGGGACCGTATCCCACGACACCGAGTAGGAACAAGTTCTTGCTGGTGGTCACGGATCACTTCAGCAAGTGGGTTAAACTTTTCGCCCTTAGAAAGCTGACGGCGCGCGTGATCATGGAGAAGCTGATGGACATATTCACCAGGTTCGGTTTCCCAGAGCAGCTCATAAAGGACAACGCGTCCTACTTCACTACGAAGGTGTTCGTAGATTCGTGCGCTGCACTCCGCATTAAGCACAAGAAAACGACCACCTATTATGCTCAGTCGAACTCCACGGAACGAGTCAACCGCAACATCAAGCACATGCTTGTCGCGTACTCTGAGAGGCACAAAGATTGGGACTCCTATCTGCCGGAGATCGCGTTCGCTTTGCGTTCCACCGTTAACCGCTCGACTCGGTATGCGCCGTCTTCTCTCAATCTGGGTAGAGAGCTGCTAAATCCGATGGACCGGGTTCTAACGGACAGCAGGAAGACGCCAGTCACTTCGTCAGCACGAGCTGAATAAGCGACGCAGCTGCGCGCTAAGATGACGGAGGCCTTACGCAAAGCTCGCCGCAACCTGAGTACTGCTAGGGCGCAGCAGAAAGCACAGTACGACCGCTCGCACCGGGATGTTCACTACGAAGTGGGCGATCTGGTGCTTCGGCGCCAACACGTTCTGAGCGATGGTAAAAGGCAGTTCGCGGCCTCGTTGGCGCCGAAATGGATCGAGCCGTTTCGCATGCGAGAGAAGCTTTCCTCGCTCGTTTACAGGTTCGAGGACTTGCGGTTGAAACCGACTGGCGGACCGGGGCACGTATGCGACTTGAAACGTTACGTGCAGCGAGATGAGTGGGTCCAGGACACAGGCCGACCCGCGCCGCAGTCGGAAAACGAGCGCTGCGATCAGCTGGCGAATTCCGCGTCCCGCTATAACTTGCGCCGTAGGTAGAAATAAAATCTGCCTGCGCGGACAAGAGAGAGGGCGCAAGCCGACACGCAGTCTCGTTAGATGCACGAACGTACGGGCCGCTCATGCCGATTAGTGTTGCGTAAGACTTACTTGCGTTAACCCTCATGACTCTCGAGAGGGCCGAACAGCTACGTAGCACGCGCTGCGGGAGTAGGCTACATCTGTGTTGACCTTTTTCAGCGCAGATGGAAAAGAAGCAGGGCGCCTCAGAACGACATCGTTCATCACTACCACCAACTAGAAGCCACCATACAGCTTCGGCAACGCGCCGCGCCCATGGCCCGTCGCTACGCCCAGCCCGCTACCTGCAGCCGCCGCTCTGCTGTACCCTGGCCACCCCTGCCACCCGCCACATCGCGTCAGAGCTGCCCGCCTGCCGACTGTACACTGCCGCAGCCGCCTACCCAAGAACAAGCTGGCCAAAAACAGAGAGTGCTGCCGAGACCCCCATTATCACCTCAGCCCTGCGCCTACGCCAGCTAACCAGGCGTGCCAGGGCAGCCCAACCGCGGCCTCTACTACGGAAGCGCCGCGGCCCTCGCCCCTGAGGCCACCTGACCCCGCCTCTCAGGGCGGCGCAGCCACGGACCTGGCCTCCAAGCGCTCGAAGCCGGGGCCAAGGAGGCGGTCAACCACCTTCACCGGAGCGGTGCAAAAGCGGGTAATCGGAAGACGGCGACCGATGGCGAGCCACCTTTCGACATCGGCACCACGTGGGTGGCCAAGCCTTCGGACCACCTGATCGGTGCGGGCGTGGCGCGGACGTCAACAAGTGTACCGGCGGGAGCCGAAGAACTTCGATCCCTGGATGGCGGAGAAGATAAAGTAACGTTGCGCCTGCTTCTCTGTTTGGGAGGCTTCTTAAGGAGGGGAGGATGTGGGATATACAAATATCCCTCACCGCCCCCGCGCCGAGTCGCGTGACTAGCGCGCATGCCGCCAGGCATGGGGAGAGAGGGCACCTGGCCACTCTTCTCATGCCCATCTCGGACGTGACGTCACGGCTACGCACTAGACCGGCAGGGGGGAATGTCGGAGGGTTAGAAGGGAGCAGCGGACGGCGGGAAGCCTCTTTTTCCTGCCGCGGCGATCCTGCGAGTTGCCCCTCCCTCGGACCCCCCTGCCTGCCCGCGCCTCCTGGACGACTACACTCCGGTCGACGACGACTTGGTAAGCTACTGAACCTTTTATCGGATAGAACATTCTTCCACAGTGTGCTTTCCCTTGCGCTAAGTAAATAAACTGTTTCCTAGCGTACCCTGTCGTTGCCTATTTCGTCCGAACCCGCCGTGGCTGTGACTCTGCGCCACGCGTTGGGGACATGAGTCGCTTACGAGAAACGCCTGCGTGTAGCCGGCACGGAAGCTCGCCTTCCCGGCCGGCTGGACACGGAGTGACCCCATAAGGTATCTGTGTTAGTTTCGTGAAAGCAAAACTGGCCCAGGTAATAGATTCTTGACACTGTGGCAGTTGACACACAGAACCTGTCAGCAAGGTCCTTTTCAAATAGTCCCAGGCGCAACCTCACAAGAGGAAAAACTCGTTTTCCACTGTGAGGCATCTTGGCCTGCCTGCCTGCCTGCCTGCGTTGGGTGCGCTTGTGACGAAGATTTCAGTCTGATATTTTCTCCCTGTACCCCTGGATTGCAGAAAACAAAAATTGTTTTAAACATTCCATATGATGGCGGACCGGTATAAAATCTGATATCGTCATCACTGTGCTTGAATCGGTCGATCGAGAACTTTCTTTCAACTTTCTTTTCAAGCTTCTCTGCTGTTGCTTTGCCGAGTTCCAGATCTCTGCTGGTACAAAACAGCCTTTCTTTTACTGATTTTATTTCTTCTTCCTTTTCTTTTGCTTCTTGTTTTGCTCTTTGAAGTTCCACATGAGCATGTCGGAGTTCTTCTTCAGCAACTTTCAGCTCCTGCTTCACTGCTTTGAGTGATTGCCTCAGATCTCCTGCTTCTCTTTGTGCAGTGCAGTCCCGTGTACATTGAGGCGGCTGTGACTTCAAGGAGCTGCTGTCCATTTCAGCATCCAGACATGCTGGTACATGAAACTGTTCAGAACGTTCATCAAACATGTCAGATTGCATTCCACTGGTTGCTATCGCTTCTACATTCAGAGCAACATTCTGCACGCAACGCTCTTTCGGTGGCTTCCTTTGCACCTTAATTTGCTTGCGTGCAAAATTAAATATGCATGGCACCGCATCATCCGTGAGGCGCCTTGTGCCGGAAGCGTAGTTTGCGTAAAAGTCGCCATCAGCGAAGTGCTTTGAGCACACCTTTGTGTGCTTGTTTACGTTGAACTCCTTGCCCTCGTCTCTCCTTATTGCGACAATCCATTTTTTTAAACCAGGATTTGTGGGGAGCCCTAGTAAAGAGACCTGCAAAAGTATAGCCAACTTTGTAATTGGTAAGATACACGATGCAAAAGAATAAATAAACAGGCACTTTGAAAACATGATATCTGATGCTGTCTTCTTGCACATTCGTCAAGGTAATGAAATGAAAAATGAGCATTTTCTTCATATCTTCAGTACATACAGTCTTTGTCAAAAGTAACCAGGCTTCTTGGTTTGGTTCTAGCTTGTATAGTGGAGCCCATGTGGCTTTCCCAAAGATCAAAATGCGTTTGAAGGTAAGAAGACCCCCAGTTTTTCCCTTTAACGACCATTTCAGCTTCAGGGAAGCTGGTTACTTTTGACAAAGACGGTACAGTTGAAGACAGAATAACAGGGGCCACGCTTGTGCAATAAAGCTCGTCTAAGCATCCTCTAGGAATATTAATGTAATGTCGAATACTTCTGCAAGTGTCACATGTGCCCTTGCACATAGAGGAAAACCTATGTATATTCGCAAGGCAAGAGTTGAAACCACAGAGTGTGGCTCGTAATATTTTGACTGCGAATGCGCTTCAGCCTGGCACAGAGTTCCGGGGATGCATATGCACAGGAAAAGTTTATCCCTCGTGGTAGCACCCGTCGCGCGGTAAGAGTTTAGGCGCATTCGCGTACCGTTAGTTTCTACTAAGCTAGTGGGATGACTTTTAACACACTAATAATGCTGCCAAAGGCTGAGCTCTATGCACACGAAATTTCGAGCGAAGGCTTTAGCGACGAACGGCGCTGTCGCGCTCTTTTGCCTGTGTCGCGCTAGGTTTTGCATTCACAGAAAATGTTGCCCGTAGCCCAGAAATGCTTTGTATTCGGCTACAAGTTTGTGCGCTCCTCCCCATGATCCATCGTCGCCTGAGCAAGCGCACCGCCTTCGGTCATCACCGTTGATGTAGAGAAAATATTTTTTTGCCTTGACTGTGAGGCACAGCTGTAACACCTAGCTTAACTAAACGAATCTGCTGTCGAGAAAGGAGGGCTAACAACACTTGGGGTGGACTCGACTACGAGCAGGCGCACTGCAGGGAGAAATGCGTGTCGATCCGGGTAAGGGCGATCGATCAGCAGTGCCGGTGCGCTAGCCGTCGGTTCAAAATACTCGGGTTGTAGCGTAGTTTCCTCACTTCAGATCAAAGTGACCGACTACCGGAGTGCTTGCTAAGCCGCAGCCACTGACTCACGAAAACACACCGCTGTGCTGCTGCACTCCGCCTATGTCGCTGTCGTTTTGCTGCAGGTTCGCATCGGAGAGAACGACGGCGCTCCTCGCCGCGCTGGATCATCATGCTCTTTTTCGCGCCCACGGAACTCACTATGAATGGTTGAGACGCGGATGCTAGCAAATCCAAAACAAGCGCGCTTGAGCAACGTTCTGATTTTATGACACGCCGAAACAGTCACCAGCATCGGAAACAATGCATGTCCTCGAGTGCACCGAAGGTGGCACCTTTATACTTAGGCTCACTCTACAGTGGAAGGGGTACATGGTAGAAGGAATTTTTCGCTGCTCTTGCAATACTTATATGATTTATTTTAACGTGAAAACGAACAGGTCACGGACGAGAAGAAAGAAGCATGCAGCTTATTTATGCGCTCCGCGCTCTGGATACACACCTTGTTTCCGTGCGCGTCTCTTACGCCGCGCTGGCTAAGAAAGGCACACAGCAGCATGCCGGCATCGTGACTGTAGCTTGGAGCAAATAACCAATGCAAGGAATATGGCTTGGAGACAAACAAGAAAATTTCGCTTGTTGTGGCTTCGCCCAGGGCCGTGCTTTTCAATCCGGCCCGAGCGCAGTCCGACAGCCGTATGCCCAAGTAATGGCGGATGCGCCGCGGTTCGCGCGCCACATACCAGATGGCGCTGAATTTTGTAAAGGGTCTATTGCACCTGGAGCACGAACCAGATACAGGTGGCGTCGTGCCACTCCGATGAAAGTGGTTCAGCAAGAAAGGAGTAAGAATGGTACCTGTTTGAATCCGCCGCAGAAGGACCGATTCTCGTCGCGTGAATACCATCGGGGGAAGTGCAGTTATAGAGAGGGGGTTTCCCACTGGCGTGAGGTAGGCGGTACAATGTAGTTTCATCACAAGCTTCTCCGCGATCGGATCTGCAACCTCAGGTGTGGTAGCGACGGAAGGAGGAAGAGTATCGGAAGCTCTGGCGAGCACGGTAGATAGATGAGCGCGTGCTAGTCTATGAGCCTTCTCGTTTCCAGGGATACCGCAGTGCGCAGGGACCCAATGGATGCTAACGTGCTGTCCGCGTTTGCGAAGCAGGCGTGCGTTATGCCTTATCTTCTGCATTACAGGGTCTGTGTAGAGAATGCTGGCGCATGCCCGGTAGGCTGCTTGAGAGTCCGTGTGCCTACAGTGGTGAATGGGGTCAGTTTCAGAAGAAACGATGAGAGCCGATTCCAAGTAGTCTAATATGGCCATTAGCTTGGCTCGGGTACTGAATGGCGCTTCTGCCGATGTATGGTGGCATCGACCCTGACACTCGGCTGTCTGGTCGTACCACGCAGTGGCGTAGTAAGTGTGTCTGCTGCCGTCTGCAGGCAGTGCAGCGTCCGTGTACCCAACACGTTCAGTTGAGGGGAGAGAGTGCCGCCGCGGTGGGTCAGTTGTTATGGCGCTCGGCTGCTGACCCGAAAGACGCGGATTCGATCCAGGCCGCGGCAGTCGAATTTCGATGGAGGCGAAATTATAGAGGCCCGTGTACTGTGCGATGTGAATGCAGGTTAAAGAAGCCCAAATGGTCGAAATCACCACGGCGTCCCTCATAGCCTGAGCTGTTTTGGGACGTCAAACCCCATATACCAAACCAAACCAGTTGATGGGAGTGAGCTCGTAGCCTTAGCATGCCTCGTGGCATAAGCCCGGCGCCGCATTTGCTGATGCGCATCCATGTGTGGTGGAAGTGGCTTCCCTTCAGTGAGTGGCGCGGTTTCCTATGGCGGCGTCTTGCGGGGCAAAGCGGGCAATATGTGTGCATCGTGCCCGAGGAGCAATAGTGTGTGCCGCCCGGCGTTTGTGCCGCGATGTCTCATCCGCTGGGTGTGGGTGTGCATGCCAAGGAGCTCTGAGAGGTCATTGAGCTTGCTGCAGCTCTTGAGCGCATCAAGGCGTGTGAACCTCGGAAGTTCTGCGTCGATGCGTCTGGCCTCAAGTAAGCGGTCAAGCGAGAGCAACTGCGTATGGTTTACAGGATGGTACGGCAGCCCGTACAAGATGCAGGCGACCAGAAAAGCTTCTACAAATTGCCGCATTTCACGTTAGTGTACTCCGCGGGTGCGGTTATAAGATAGGATAGGAAAACTTTTAATGTCCAACAGAAAGGGTAGCCAGAGGGCTACCCACCTAGATGACGGCCGAAAGGTCTTGACTCTCGGCGGCGGCTTCGGCCAGTCGGACGAGCTGTAACGGTTATTGATTCTTTGTAAAACGTGCAGAATTTGTTCTGTAGTCTCTGTGATGCGTTGGACCCAACTGTTCGCTGTGCAGTTCTCGTCCAAGTGCATGCCAAGTGTTCGGATAATCTGCTTTCGTGCGATTGGCTGGTTGCGAATGGAAAGTTTAAAAGACCGCTTCTGCTCCAGTTTCGTTATGATGGTCCGGCCACCGTGAATGACGACCAACACAGTTTTATCTGGGGCAGTCTGTAAAGCAGTTTTCGTTGCGTAGTAGTGAATGATGTCAAGGGATGTTTGTAAGGCATCCCCCTGCGCGCCGGTGAACCCCTGATGCGTCCACAGGGTGACGTCGTCAGCATAAACCGCATGCTTCAAGCCCGGTACGTCCGCAATACGCCTCGGTAGCTTGTGCACAGCTATATCAAACAGTGTTGGGCAGATAACGGTACCTCTGAGGGACGCCTGCTAAGTTCTGGGGGATAGAACTGGTGTCCTGACCAACTTGGACCTGGTAACTACGCTCCTATAGGAAACCAACTATGAAGATGTATATTTTCCCTCTCAGTCCGAGGTCACGAGCTTTTGTCATGATTGTACTGTGTGGGACGTCGTCAAAGGCCTTGCGTATGTCCGCTCCGACAATAGCCCGTCGGTGCACCGAGTTAGGGTCGAGGACGTCCTCTTTGTGGTGAAGCAGTACATCTTGTGTAGATAGGCCAGGGCAGAATGCATACTGTGTGGGGGCCAAAATGTCGTGATCTTCAAGGTACCACATAAATTGTGTGTTGACCATGCTCTCCATTACTTTGCAGACGCAAAAGGTTAAGGAGATATGACGGAGGTTGGATAACGTATGTGCTGGCTTGCCAGGCTTCGGAATGGGTTTGACCAACGAGAACTTCCAAGGGGAGGGCAATACCCCGGCATCCAAGACTCAGTTAAACTCTTCTAGTAGAGCTTCCTTGTACTCGGGGGGGGGGGGGGGTAAATTACGTAGATGGGTGGCGCACACCTTATCGGCTGCCGGAGCACTACGTGCATTAGCGTGCTGCAGGGCATGTTCCAGCTAGGGCATGGTGAATGGCTTGTTAAGCGGGTCGCTCTCCTCGGAAGGCTCATCCTTCTCGTACATGGACGTGGTGTCTGACGGCCAAGACGTATGCGGTAAGAACACTTGAGCGGCCTGTTGGGCGAGTTCTTTAGCGCCGATTCCTTCTCGGAGGGCAACGCGCGCCGCCCCCTCGTAAGTCTTCCGCTGGCAGAGGAGGGAACGCAGGATGGCCCAGACTTTAGATGTGTGAGTTTGCCTGTTGATGGTGTCACAAATTTCCATCCAGCGGTCTGATGCGAGCATGTTAGTATAATATTCTATGGAGCGTTCTATGTAACGTAACCTCATTTTGTGGTATGCAGCACGACCGCCTGTATTGTCCGAGAATCCGGCGCCTTCCATCCCATAAGGTGAGCAAATGCCGATCAGGCACGGGGTGGTCAGAAGAAGCCCGTAGGCTGTTGGTGGCTCTCCGCTTGGCTTCGCATAGGTGTGATACCAGCTGGTTAATGTGCCTGGCAGGAGGCTGCTGCCCCAATACTTCACGGTATTTTTCCCATTGTGTGATATGGCTTAGCCTCGTAGTGGCATCTGGCTTCATCTTCGTGTTGGCGTGGCCTCTGCGAAAGCGTATAAGTATCGGGAAATAATCACTTCCCAAGCAGTCGTCTAACACTTCCCATCGAAACAGTTGTGGACGGGTGCCCCAGGTAAGATCAGGGGTGGTGTCTGCTTGGTGACATATCTGTCCTAAGCAAGTGTGTGTTTGGAGCGTGTGAGAAGTGCCAGCCCGTACTCCGAGGCTTCTTGCATGACACGTCTGCCTCACCGGCTGCATGTGTTGAATCCCCATGCTATATGCTTAGAGTGGAAGTCCCCGAATAAGAGTATAATCTCTTATAGATAAAGCCTTTTAAAATGGGAGATGAAGCTGAGGTCAACAGGTGCGTGATTAGCCTTATTCCTCCTATTTTCGGAAACGATGTAAAGGGAAAAGACAAGGATTGCGCTGAGGTGAGTCTTGTACCCGGCAACCAATGACGCTTAGGGACGCGTTACATCCTGGTTGTGTGTCTAGCTGCACAGGTACTGCTCCCCTCCGCACGTAGTACAGTACTATTTTCGCGGGTGCAGCGAGCTCTTCAGACGCGGCGTATCCGTCATAGCCCATTATTCGTAGCACTGGACCGTTCAACTCCTGAAGGGCGATAAACAATTGTCTTTTATCGCCTTGCTTGCTGAGGAACCGGGTGATTTCGTCCGCCCTTTTGCTGCGAAGCGAACGAAAATTCCACTGTAGGACGGTTGCCTATGGCAATGGTCCTGAGGAGCTAGCCATGGTGAGGCTGTGTGTCGGTGGAGGCAGCTAAGTTTCGTGCTGCCCGATTGTCGGATGAGTAGTGCCAAAAGGGAACGTGCCCGAAAGCATATGACGCTCCATGATGGTGTGGACGCTTGTTGCTATGGGTCGACTAATAAGTTCTTTGACTCTGAAGGATGGACTGTTCTAATTGTGCCATTCGTTGTTCAAGACACCGCTCGAAATCTTGCGGTGTCATTGGAGCGGGAAGATATGTATTACCGCGTAGCTGCGAGAACGCTGTCGCTTGCTGTGCTACTTCCTTTCCAGACAACTTTGCCGGTCCTTCAGAGCAGAATGCTTGGCGAGCCCATGAGGCGAACTTGAAGCTGATAAGGCACGTTTATGACTGGCTGTTATGTGTCCGTTCGCCCGTTTAGCAACTTGTTTATCTTTTAGCTTTGGCTGCTTTCTAAGTAGAAAGCAGCCAAATATAAACATATTTGGCTGCTTTCTAAGTGCGCGAGGGCTACCTTTGGGTCGGTGTAGAAACTGCGCTGTGTTGCCTCGGTTACCCGTTTAGACAAGTTTTCTTCATTTCCGTTCTCGAGTTGGCGTGCTGACGTTCGTGTGCCTGCCCTTTCTTGCGTTTCTGTTTTCTAGCCGGGTTATGCTTTTGTTTTGCGCACTTTGTTCACTTGTCGCCATTTTGGGCAATTTTTGGCCCTGGCCAAATGAGAACCACCGCAGGTCCGGCATTTCGGTTCTGCGTTCGGGCATGACGGGCCCTCTTCGTGTTGCCGCGAAGCGCAGGTGGAGCATATTGTTGTCCCGACGTTGGGGCATTGCTCCTTGCGATGTGCAATCTTGTGACATATATATGACAAACCGCAACTCGCAGACGGTGCTGAAAAACACGGACCGTAAATTACCGTAGTACGACTTCGTAAGGTAGGCTGTTACCTTCAAATGTTATCATGGCAGTGCCTTTTCCCCAACTTGGCGCGCTTGCAGGATTTTGCCCTTGCGGCAAGGCAGATAGCTGATTAGTTCCTCAGAAGTCATATTCAGAAGTGGTTCCTCAGAAGTGGTTTCGTATGCTTGAAATGGCACGTCCTTTCCACTGATTGTCATGGTCTCTATAGCAAGAAGTGCCTTTCGCACCTCGGATTCCACCACGTCAACAGCAAGCTGCTTGCTCTGGCTTGAGAAGCGGACCGAAAACTCCGGTAACGCGTCTTCATCAGAGACTTCGAGATGAGCCGCAATATGGCGCGTTATGAGTGTCTATCCGTATAAAGTGCCTATCCATGATTCGGCACGGTTGCTTAGGACGAAGAATGATGGTGTGCTGGTATTCGCGTGGGGCCGTGTCGACCGGCGTCGCGGTGTCTTTCGTACAGGGGCGCTATGCTGGAAGGCCAGAGTTTGCTGAAACTCGGAATCTTCCCGAGCACTGGCGACGCCCTCAGATGAGTGAACTAATGGTAGCAAGACAAAATCCCACCCTCGTCACGCCTCCAACTTCATTGGGTTATCTGGATATATTCCGTGCTTTATCATTACATCGGCGCCCCCTCATGGGCTTCTTGGGCGGTCTACAAAGAACGGGTCACGTGGGCCAACCGCCGGTGCACTTTTCATTTGTGTGTCGCTCCACCAAGTGCATTGCGTGTGCAATTAGGCAAACGAGGTTTGTTGAATTTTATGATGCACTTAGTACACCTTTATAAGCATTTTATACTTTGCAAGATTTGGATTTAAAGGGTCCCTGAAAAGGTGGCCATGGAGGCAAAGAGGTCTAAATACTGGTAGACATTGAACGATCCATCATCCTACCGCAAAAATTTTGATGTAGCTTGTGTGAAACCAGAGATAATGGCTATTAAAAATGACCACCAGCATTTTCCCTCTCAACTCGTACACCGGAGCGAACCATAAAAAAATAAATATTAGAGGCCGGGACCATGCTCCGCCCACAAATACATCATCGACGAGATCTGTTTGTTTACTTACGGTTGACGCGCTCTTTCGCTCGCTCGCTTTCCCGCTGTCTGCTGGTGTTCACCTGTGTCTCGCAACCGTCGCTGCGGCTTCTCTGGAACTATGGACCCCGAGCTGAAGGAACGACTTTTGCAGATGAGTGCCGAAATGGGATTTCAGCCTTAAGGCGGGGACACATGTGCGAAAAGTGGGTGAAATTCGCTGCGGCGCGCCGTTGCGAACGACGTCGCAATGACCAATCGCAGCTCGTCGCCTGCTTCCAACGGGCTGGATGTCAACGACGAGCCGCGCGCGGCAAACGCAACGACGGGAAGTGAGAGCAATACAAGTATTTCTAGGGACCCTACCAATACGAGCGCGGAGAGCGGCAGCGCCATGATGGCGTTCAGCGCGCTCCTCAGGGCGCTTGGGGCCGAGCCACGCCGGGGCCGGCCTGCCAGCCTTGATGCCGGCCGCCGGCGACTGAAAAACGCGCTAGTATTGTTTGTTCTCGTTCATAGCCAGCCGTTGGATAGATGCATGTCAAAAATGCATCATTTCTGACGATCGCTGGCCAATACCGAGTTGCTGGTAAAGGTGATAACTGCAATATAAGGAAATTTCATCCCACAGCCGCTTTGGTGCTGCTGCTACTTGGTGCGGTTCGCCTGCCGTCTGCTAGCTCCGTTGTTGAAGGCGTCGTGGAAATCAAACAGATCTTTTATTATGGGACGAGTTCGCAGTAAAGCGATGTGAATAGTAGGGCTTTTATTATAGCGCAGGTGACTTCCGAAGCGCCGTCAGCTGCGGCTTCGATGCGAAACCAGATAGGCCTAGCGACGACTAGGGCAGCCTGGGACCAGCGCGCAGTTCGCCGCGCGGCGTTGCCGCAGGCGGTGTTGTTGCCGAAAGATCCACTTTTCCACAGGCATATTGTCGTTACTCGGATCTAGGAAGCATCCTCTCTGGTATCATGGCTGTTTTGCATTTTCTTGTGCGAACGTGATGTACGCCGAGCATGCCGGCCGGCCGGCCAGCCTGGATCCCGTCTGCCGGCGTCATAAAAACGAGCTTAAGTGTGTTCTTGACGTAAATAATAAACCCTGGGATAAGAAATGTGAAAAATGTCATTTTTGAGGATCGCTGACCAATACTAAGCTGCTGGTAAAGGTAACGACTGTAATACGAGCAAACTTCTTGCCACAACCCAATCAACCAGTGTACATTCATCGGACGTCCGAAGTATGTACTTTACTGGATATACGGATATCCGTGGGAGATCCACCGACGTCCAACGGCTCTCGCACGGACCTCCGACGGACGCACAAATATAATTATTTAGACTGCCGACAGATATCCATTTCAGATATCCGCCGGCGGATCTTTCGAGGATATTTGCAGGTAATGCATTCTTCACCATTATGAGGCAAGCCAGAACTACAACCACCAATCAGTGCACCTCGCAGGGCCACTGGGCTTATTAAAAGCCCGCAGAGTGTCTGAAATGGGACGAACACTTTGATATATGTAATTGCATGAATCTGTAAAGCAATCGACCAAAATGGCAAAGCATATCAAAGTCGGGATGATTTTATTATGACATAAATGCCGTCTTCAGTCTTCACGAGGAATTCGTCAAGCTGGCCATACATATAGTTAACGCAGCAGGAAGGATACTGTACAGACCATGATGAATTTGTAGCCAAGCCAGGCACGTCTGCAGAAAAAGGTAAACACTTAGTTCAGAATATGTCATTAAAGCAAGCAAATTTGACAGACACCATTCAGCTGTATGCAGTTACTCCACCGTACCAAGTAAATTAGTCATCTGTAGCTCCGAAAGCATGTTTACATCTTGAAAAACTAGTAAGTTGTAAGCAACAGAGGTGAGAATATTTCTCGCAATACAAAATATTTTGCTTTTCCAAAAAACTGCAAAATCAAATGCCCCACTGCAGAGCTTTGTACCAGCTCATGAAAAACGCGTTTATATTGCAAGACACCACAGCTACTCCCAAAGGCAGTCACTGCCGTACTGATGGTCAAAAAAATTCGTGTAAGAGTAGGGATCCTTACCACACCCCTGCAAGGTAGCTAATGACTTAGGTTGTGCACAAGGTACACTCATAGAGAAAAGTTTGCTGGATGTCGATTTTCCGAAAATATTTATTTTTTATTGCCTCGCCAGGCAGTCAGCAGAAATTTGTTCAATAAGATTGAGTACCCATGTCCCCTCATGATAGGCTTTTGATTAAATTGCTCTGGCTAACAGTACAGAGAAAATATTTTACAAAGAACTCTCATCCCACAAATTTCTATCCATTACTGTACAAGTACACTGCAGTATAGCTAGATACCCTCCGCTGCACAGAGCAAACAGAAGGAAAGTATCCATTATGGGACACGGTCAAACTTGCACTGCAGTTCAAACTTACCTGAAGGTTGCTGCTGTACGCTGCAGGTACTATATAGCTGCTAGCTTAGGTCAGTCAAATCCACACTGTATGGACAAGAAAATAAAGTATGAGAGAGCAACTTATACCACACGTTGTAAACGATGCAGCAAAACACAATCTCTGTCGAAACTACAATGCCCACAGGGTTCACTGATGAATCATGCATCAGGGCACTGACAGCATATTTGATGATCCACAGCTGCACAGGAGTAAGGAAGAGAGGTCTGGTCACAATCCAGGAACATGTGGCTCTAGGGGTGCCATATATGGTCATGTTATCTGGCTCAGCATTGAGCCCTGTGGGCATAACATGTTTGGCAAAGTTATACCAAAGCACTGCAAGAGCTCATTGCACTCAATGATTGGGAAGTAAGTGAAAAATGTGTGACTGAAGCTGCAAATTTAACACAACAGTTAAGCTGTCCTAAACAATACTACTGCACAGTGCAAAGTACTGTGTAGTGGATGGTTGGAGACTTCCATTTGGCTAGCCTAATGAACAAATTGATAAGCTGTGGTAGTATGCACAACTTTATATGACATTTTCAACCTACCTGTGCTTTCCATGGCTTGGCATTATTAATGTAGGCACCAATACACTCGGTAGGCGGGCCACATCCACACTGCAAAGGCAACAGAAAAGTAAGAAAAACTCAGTCGCGAAGCTCTGAAAAACTAACACCGTCCTGGCACTATGCTTTTCGTGCGTTCTGTTTTATCGCAATTATGAACATACGCGCAATATCATTAAGATTCACACCATGCAACTACACACCGTCTCAACTTTTTTTCACAAACAGAGAAACACGTTTGCGGCAGCTAATGCATAGTGCTTGTAATTTCCACTCCGTGGCAAACAAGTTGCGCAACAGAGTACAACTGCGTTAATGCGCTTTACTCATCCCACAGCAACATCCTGAAAGTAATTTTCAAGCACAGTTACTTACCTCGAAAGTGGTAACACCATGGCCGCTTCTTTCATCCAAAGCCACAAAGCATGTCTCGGCAAGCGGTCTTTTTCAGGAGAGCTTCAGAAGCAAACGAAGGTCTTTTCGAGCGCGTAGGTGACACGTCACGTTCGTAGCACAGCCAAGCGACCACAGAGCGAACAAACCGCACACTGCAGCAAAAGTAAAGGTCGAAAGGAGCACCACGCGGCGAGAACCAATGACTGAACGAGACGAACGTGCCACAACCATCCATAAATTGGATTGGATCGACATTTAGGCCTATCGCTCTGCCACGGCTCCTGGTAGGAGCTTAGTCAGTTTTGTTTTCATGGAAGGCTGCATGCATGGCTACATACCTCGGTTACCTCGAAGGAGTGCTGCAGGATAAAAGGGCGTAAATTTTGAGCGCTGGCGCCAGAAAGCCAAGCAATTAGTTTAATTCTGGTTCTTTTACATCAACACCATAGTTGAGTGATCTTAATCAATCTGAATATTAAACTAGTTGGTGGTAGACATGTGATTGAGTGAATTTTGTCGTTTGCAAAATAGAATTAGTTTTAAAATGTTTGCCTGAGGGAAAGCAAAATAAATATGCCATGTAAGCTCACATCCCAAGAGGGATATTTACGGATACTCCTCGGACATCCGCCGGCGGATGTCCGCCAGCCATCCGATAACGAACGTCCCTCGGACATACACAGAATCTCTGATGCGTATATACAAATATGAACATACGTAGGAATGCCCTATGGGCATCCCAGCCTGGCACTGGAGATTCGAACCTTACTCGGACCTACCACGGATATCCGTGATTGAGTGCGAACCGCCTCACAGCTGCCGCTGGCCCGACTTTGGGGTACCGCTCGCCTGGCGCCCGCTCGCTTCGCTGCTGAAGGCGTCGCGGAAAGTGACCATACTACTATTTTATTCTGAGATGATGCTGTTGACTGTAAAGCGATGTGTGCAGTAAGCCTTTTATTATAGCTCAGGCGACTTCCGAAGCGCCGCGCGCTGCGGCTTCGATGCGAAAGAGGCCTAGCGACGACCACGGCAGCCTGGCAGCAGCAGAGCTCGTCGCCCGGAGCGCCCGCGAGCGGTGCCTTTGCCGAAAGCTCGCAACATAAGCAGGCATGCTTTGTCGCTGCTCGAGCAGTCTTTCTGATAACAAGGCGACCTTGTCATTTCTCGTGATATTCGTACACCATCCCAAGGAGCACTGCTGCACGGCGGCGAAGTGCGACACCGGTTGTGGGCGGAGCTTGGGTAGAGCAGCGCAGCGATGCTCACCGCTGCGTGTGTCCCTGCTTGCAGTAGGGCGGCAGTTCGCAAGCGACGATCGGTGCGGCGCGTCATCCAAGTTTATAAGGACACGCCGTTCATAAATACGGCGCTGAATCTTGACGACGACGGCAGCTCGCTCGCTTCCATCTTTCGGCAGACAGTGCCGAAGGGCAACATCTTGCCGAACCCTGGCTTTGCAGCCAACGACACAGCACGGCCGATCTATTTTGAATGCGCATGCGACGGAGGTCACGACAAAAATCAGTAGTACGGTGACTCCCAATCGCAACTCCATTCTCGATTCCATTCGACGGCGGCGCCGGCGCAGTGACACGAGCGGTAGGATCAAACGACAACATAAACCGGAAGTGCAGTACTAATTTCTGACACCCAACACACAATAACCGCGTAAACATGCATATAAACGACAACTCTCCTTGCTGAAATGCGAAATATTTCCGAAAAGAGTAAGAATGTGAAGTATCTATAGCTTTTAGTTTGTTAAATGCGTGATTTCACGTTGGCACCGCGAACCAATGATAACCCGGCGCTGCTGACGTAAAGAGGACTAAAATGACGCAGTGAGTACGGATTCGAGCGGAAGCTCACCGCCGCTGGTCGCCGCGAGGCTCGGGAGCGGTAGTTTTTGAAAAAGTATTTTAAATTATCTACTCGCTTTTGATGCATTGTACGCGGCATGAACATTCAGTGGCCTACGCTCTACATAATTCAAGTATTTTTTTGCCAACCTCGGACAACCCTTTCTGGGACCCTTTAAAGCGCTTTAGAGTAATTTATGCATTATTAAATTTTGCTTTGTACCGCGAGGGAACGCTACCAACTCTACTGTCCCGTCATCAGCTGACTGCCAATGGCCACGAGGTAGATAGCGTAAACGGTGCGGCGTAGGGCGTCAAAAAACAGGCACTGCATTACTTAGACATGAAACCAAACGTCGCCACTGTTCCTCGGGTTCTTAAGTTTCTATGTGAGCTGTGATCGCGTGCCCCACGCAAGGCCGCAATTGTTTCCGGCCATTGTGCTCATAGATCGCATCGTGCAATGTGTGAAATCTGAAGTAGCAGTGTTGAAGACACAACTGTTAGAAGCTCGGTGCTTCTTCATGTAACATCTGTTTGGTTTGATTTGGTTTGGTTTATGGGGTTTAACGTCCCGAAGCGACTAAGGCTATGAGAGACGCTGTAGTGGAGGGCTCCGGAAATTTCGACCACCTGGGGGTTCTTTAACGTGCACTGACATCCCACAGTACACGGGCCTCTAGAATTTCTCCTCCAAAGAATCATGTAACATCTGTGAGTGTGCTAACAACCATTCTGTGGGAATGCGAACGTCACAGAGTTTACATACAGCGTGCACAAGGAAGACAGCCTGTACGCCTACGGTGTTACAAGGATGAGGCGCTGACGATGGATGATCGCAGAGCAACACAATGAAGGCATCAGCAAACTAAAGATCAGTTTATTTGTGTCGTTTTATATACTACATTACGAGATCGCGTCGGCTAGATGAGATTCGTAATGACGAACTTTCAGAAGGTGTTAATAAACACATGTCTCATGTGAGCCCGCGAAAATTTGAAATGGACCGCAAAAATTTAAACATTTTAGTCCGTGCTTAGAAGCAAAGCCACGCCTCCACCGTGGGGAATTGCTGTAGTAGTAGCATGGCGGAAAGCAGTTCCACACCACCACCGGCGAAAAAGGCTAGGTCGGGACGGCATGCTTCCGTTCGCCAGAAATTACAGCTGCTTGACTTTCTTGAGCAGCATCCCCGTTTAGCAAGGCCGAGCAGCGACTTATGGTCATCTTTTACGGGGTGCGAAAGAGAGCGGTTGTGGCGAGAAGGTGCAGAGCTCCTCAATAAATTGGCGCCCGCAGTAAAAGATGCAGTAGGTTGGCGACGGTTTTGGTCAGAACTCGTCGCACAAACTAAGAAAGACGTGAGCGTCGTGTCGGCCGGTACCACGTAAGTTAGACTACTGTTGTTATTTGTAAACAAAAGACGACATTTCCTTTGCCGTTTAGCGTTATGAGCGCAATGAAATTCACTCCATTCGTTGTACTCCTTAACTGTGCCAGCATACAGTCGCGAAGCCGCGCTGTCACTTTTATTTTTAGCAACTTTTGTTCACTTTAAACGCACTGGATTAAATGGATAGGTAGATAGGCAGGAATAGTAGCAGTGGTGGTCGCGTAATAATTTTGCACGCGTAACTTTTCATCTGGGGAATGCTTTTGCATGACTTCCACTCATACGCGTTTTGTTCTCAATTTCAGTGAAACGGGTGGTGGAAAGCTGCCCAATATTGGGGGAAGGGTGCTTCCATTGGTTGGCCTTGACTGTGTGGTGGGTTGCGGGCCTTTACTGCTCTTGAAGGACCCTACACTGGTGAGTGCAGAACAGTGTGTGCAACAATTTTGATGTGAAGTGTTCTTGCCGAGTGCACAGTGGTTTTCTTTGCCAGGCATCTAGGCACTTTCATGAAGCAGCCAGTAAAGAGAAATCCAACTTCTGAATATCAGCGTTGACCAGTTCTGCCCGAATGAAATTAAAAGGTAGTCGACATGCATCTTGAGAAGCTGCTTTGTATCAAAGGCTGGGAAACCTTGCTGCATATTTGAGATTCTACTTGGTGGCGTTCAATAAGGAACCTTTAGCGTGGTGTGTGTGCCCACCACGCACACTTGCGGTTTTCTGCATCTGCCCTTTGGGTTTGCCCATTTATTTGGCCCCTACCCTGTTCAACAGCATTATTTCGGACAGGGATTGCACCAAACTCGATCAATCGACAAGGATGAGACTGACGCTAAGTCGTGATTACAACGTAATGAAAATGGCTTGACGAAGACGAAGTGATGGTTGTAATGTGACAGCACCAGTGTGAGGGCAGCAGTGCAATGCTTGACAGCATGGTGAGGCCAGCATGCAAATTAATGATTGGCTGTTGCCACTTGTCCTTGCCATTTCTGTCATTGTCTTTCCTGAAACAAGAACGCTTCCCATGACGCTGGCTTCAGCTGAAGTTGTGTCGCCACCCAATTGTTACATATGTGTAAGTTCACCATGCAGGCACAGTGCATAGAGAGCGTAAACTCTTCCATTTTCACTCACCTATAAAATGGCATATATAGGGATGAGAAAGCAATTAACGCATCGCTGCACAGCTTGCACTCAACAAAAAATTATGATCAAATGTAGTGTTTATACACTTTAAACAGATTGCTACGTTTGCTTTTCTTCATGCATCTTATGCACTTGTTTTGACAATGTTTTGCAGGAGCCACAGCCCTCGACCAGCCAGTCGAACACCCAAGCTGTCCCATTGCAGCATTCAATATCAGGCATATCATGTGAGTTTTGTATGAAACTTGTGCACAAGATTTGAGAGTCGGTCAATCACAACTCACTGTTCCCTGTTCATTGCCAGCTAGTAGACGCATTCACTTTGTTCTGTGTGACTAGCCATAAAGATCAGGCACCAGTGTTCGTGCTCTGTTCTCTCGCAAATTAACAGTAGACAGAAACTACTGTGCATGCAGCATACCATACTGTGTTGTGCAAACTTTTGTGGGCTGTTGTTTTTGTAGGACTTAGTGCCAAGACAGGCAGCACATACAATGAGAACAGGACAAGCATACTGAGTGCTGTCTGTTTGTTGCAAGTCCTTTTACGAAACTAGCCCTCCAGCACGTATTATTAAAGGTTATTGTTTCTGCTCTTTATAACTACAGTGCCACGAGATACAAGCCATCGGAGTAGTGCCTCCAACCCCCAAAAGGCGGATATTTTAACGACTATAGCCAACGACGAAAAAAGGTTGGCTAAGGATGTGGAAGGTCTTCGGACCGATATTGCACAGGCATGTATCATACTTACAAACCAATCTGTAATCAAACCGTGTGTTCTGGTTTTGAAACCATAATTCAAGACCTTCAGACAGCCTTGTGATCTTGTGCTTAATGGTGTAAATGATACTATGTCAGCCTCCTTAACACCTTTACTGTTGCTCACATCTCTTGGCACAGTTGGGCCCGGTGTGCATTAGTGTATCACTGACATCTAAAAGTGCAATGTGCACATTGTTCAGATATTTGTAATACATCACCTTGAGCAACCTGCATTTCTGTAATTGGGAAAGTATTGCAAGCTTTCTCCATCCTTGTAAATAAGCTGACTTCTATACTATCCAGCACGGAAGCCAAATTTGGAAGATGAAGAATAATCTAGAAATAATAGGACAACAGGGAGTCAGTATATCTCAGTTGATGCCACAATTTTCGATCAATTTTCTTTTGACAAAGAGAGCAGCGCTTATCAAAACTATAGCTAACCTTGAGGCATCTCCCTACGTTCGCACATATGTGTACTGTCTAGCACTGAAGTAGCTTGGTACACTGGCAGAGCATAATTGGCTGTTGTATCTGTCTCTACGAATGCAGTTACTTCCAGGTCTGATAAGTGTTTGATTCATTCTACAATTACATATATTTTTCCCACAATGTTTCACATGTCCAGGCTATGGACCACCAGACGGCTGCACTGACGTCAGCACTGCAGCAGCTTGCAGCAGGCGAACGCCAAGCACAAGCCATTGAAGGTTTGACGGCACAATTAAAGACTGCACAAGACGGCCATCTCTGCTGTGGACGTGCTGCTGACAGAGCCCAGCCACAGCAAGAAAAATAAACAGAAATTTCGTTTTGTTCTCTTTATTCAAGATTATTTGATTCAACAGAGTTGCTGCATTGTGCATAATGAGACAGTTCTAATATGCGCCTAGGTGTCTAGGACAAAACGCACTCTATAATGCTCTTGAAAGCTTCCAATCACGGAAATGGAAAAAAAAGGCGGCAATGCCGCACACACTATTGGGAACAAAAGTGTCCAGTGCGCAATAACGAGAAAACAAATCTGACAGCTCTGTTGTTAGCTGATCCAATCGAAACTTTTGGATGTGGTAGTTGAACTCATGCACTTGATGTGAGAAACGGAATTACATGTTTGTTGGCAGACATGCCGCCTGTGTGCCTAGAATGCTTTTCCTGCATCCTGGGGAATTCTCTCCCTGATAGCACGTGTCATTGTGCTGATTTCACTGTACTGTTTGTTCATTGTATTTTAAAGAAATGTAAATTAAAGACCAATGGCACGAATAAAGGGCACACTTAAAAAACCACTAGCAACACAGCAGCAAATTCTTTAGCAGCTGTGCAACCTGATGACGCTTTCATCTACAGACTATGTTTTGAGTCTCCAAAAGGTGCTGTGTGTGTTAATGAACACGTTGTCATTACAAGATGCCATTTGAAGTTAAATTTACCGCATTTTACTCTTTGGCAGCACCACATTTTTGTCTCCATTTTCATGCAATGGGCTTTGGTGGGGCCCTCGAGGGGCTTATATGTAGTGCTATTTTCGTATACAAAGAAAAGTAATCGTGCATTTTTTTTCTTTTGTGTTGCAATACACTTAAAGAGCATCCACTATACTCTGCTACACCTAATGTTTGCTGCAAGGCGCTGCCCACGTTCATGGCCGCTGCACAGAAATCCTGCACGACCAAAACTTGGTCGGTTGCTAAAACTTTTCTTGTTGCCTAAACAAGAAGGTAATATCAAGAAACAATTACCTCTAGAATTTTGATATTTGGTTTGTTTAATAAACTCGAACATTAAAAAGCTGATTTCATTTACAGTTCTGATCAGCTAGTTGAGTAATACAGGATGCCACATAGTGTAGCCCAGTGTTAACATCTGCTGTTTTCTTAAGTTCTACCCTACTACAGCATCATGGGATGCCTCGAACTGAGCAGAGACTTTAATGACATGCAGGCATACAAATCTGTGAGAAAGCCAAAGAGATGTGCCGTATATGCCACAGCAGGGGCTATAGGAAAGGAAGGTCGCGCCAAACATTCAAAGAGCTGCCTAAAAGGGACGGGATCCAGTACTTCCCATTCGGAGTGGACTGCAGACTATATCATGAAGATACTGTGTCAGGACAAAGCAAAGACAGCTTGGTCTGGCGTATAGGTTGTGATGGGAGCTTGTGTTTCGTCTAGTCAACAAATTACTCTGCACAGTAAATCTGTTGGCGATAGTCAAGTTTGACATTACAGGTGGCAAAAAATAAAAGTTCATTTATAAAATAGTACTCTTTTTTAACGGCCATGCATTTCTACATTATTTTTCTATAAGTTCATTTCTACCAGTGATGAGGTTACATGAGTTGGCACATTGCAGCCTTTCTGGAGTGAATTACATAACAATGAAAGAACCATTTCTACAATTAAAGATTTTTGGAAGGAACATGACAGGTTTACACAGAATTTGATCTTCCCTGATAATCATGCAAACCCCCCGCAGGGAGGCGTCTGCAGCATGCAGACGTTGGTGAGTGGCGACACCACGGGGTTAACCCGAGCAACCGCAGGGACATCCCCGCAGGGGGATGATGGTGAACAATGCATCACCACGGACCCGAGCATCCGCGCTTAGCCGTGCGTGGCATCGCCGTGTCCGGGGAAAAGGGGATCCTGGTGGTTGAGCTGATGCCGAGCGTTTGGACCTTTAAGGCCCCTCGGCAGAGGCAACACACCACTCTGGCTCCAGCTTCCTGTAGACGGCACCTCCGGCCTGACCCGACCGGGGTAAATCGGCAGTCGCCTTTTCCTATCCTCCCCTCTAACTTTCACCTTTCTATCTCTTTCTTACAACTCTCCTGTCTCCTCCTCTTTTCTTCGTTGTTTCCTCCTTTTCCTGGCGGCGAGGGTTAACTGTGTGTGACCAACTACCCTGAGTTGAGTCATATTAGGTTATAGTGAAGGTGTACAGCTGGCGTGGGCAGGACTTTCTTTCAAGTTCCTGTCGCGTCCCCTTGTTGGACTCCGTGGTGGGTGGCTGGCACCATGACCGAAAAACGAATTTTTATGGCTCCCACTTTTTCAAAACCAGATCGCTCTCTCAAGAGAGGGCGGAACGAAGCAGAAGAGTTTTTTCAAAAAATAAAAGTCAGTTTTCCTAAATACCATGTGATCCATAGTGAAGTACAAGATAAGCAAGCTAGAATCCTGTCCCCCTTCCTAGTGTCAAAGTGTTTGACAGAAGCCTTGGGCATTGGCTACAAGGTATCTAAAATGGCCAGCGGTGACTTACTGCTCGAACTGCGTGACAACGTCCAACACTCAAAACTCGTAAACATTGTATCTGTTGGGGATATTCCTGTCTCCGTGACGTCACACCGATCTCTGAACATTGTCCGAGGCGTTATATTCGAAAATGACTTTGTCGACATCACTGAAAAAGAGATGCTCGAAGGTCTGAGTGACCAAGACGTGATAGATATTCACAGAATCAAGATCCGGAAGGATAATAAGGGAATAGACACAAAACACATGGTCCTGACGTTCAACACCACCACACTGCCCGACACAGTCGAAGTAGGATATCTGAAAGTTAACGTAAGACCATACATTCCCAACCCCCGCCGATGTTTCAACTGCCAAAGGTTCGGTCACGGCTCACAAAGTTGCCGCGGCCGGAAAACGTGCGCGAAATGCGCCTCGAAGGATCATTCTGATCAATGTGACGCAGCCCCGTACTGCGCAAACTGTGGAGGAGACCATGCAGCGTACTCCAGGGCGTGTCCGTCCTGGAAAAAAGAAAAGGAAATAATCACCATAAATACAAGGGAAAATATTTCATTTAAAGAAGCGAGAAGGCGTTTTGCACTCACGAACTCATTCTCCTTCACAACAAAACAAAACTTCGCCGATGTGGTGCGTGGGCGCGGCGCACCACACCAGGCTTCGGCACCCGTCCAGGTCACACGCAGTGAGCCTGTGGCGGTGCCATCCGCGCCCCAAGGCAGAGCAGCTAACGCTGCTCCGCCAACTACAAGTCAGGTTGCGCAGACCCCCGGGTCGGCGGGCCTCAAGACCTCTTCCCACAGGTCGAGGTCTAACTCGAACGCGAACGTGCCTTCTGCACGGTCGTCCAGCACCTCCGCAGAGGCGATGGACACGGCCCCGGGCAGCCCCGCGCCGTCCACGTCGGACGGTCGGCGGAGCTCTCTGGATCGATCAAAAAAAGACAGGCCCCGAGTCACGGGGCCATCAACAACTTGGTCTACCTTTCCACCCTATAGAAACACAAAATTAAGATGGATTTCATAATACAATGGAACTGTAGAGGACTTTTAAACAATTACAGTGACATAAATGGCATACTAGGAGCACACGCTCCTGTCGCCTTATGTCTACAAGAAACAAATTTAGGTCCCCAAAAAAATAACTTTCTTAAGAATTACACTGTTTTCCGCCGCGATCGGGAACAGGCGAACCGGCTGTCGGGAGGCGTAGCCACCATAGTGAAAAACGGTGTCCCGGCTCGAGAGCTTGAACTAAAAACAACTCGAAGCTGCCGCAGCCACTCTGGTTGCCCATAAAACCACCACAGTGTGCTCACTATATATCGATCCCCACTTTAATTTAACACTACATGACTTAGAGGATTTTTTAGAACAGCTACCAGAGCCATACCTGGTAGTTGGAGATTTTAATGCACACTCATGTTTTTGGGGAAGCGACAAAACTGACGCTAGAGGCCATCTCGTAAAGGATTTTATTTTATGCAATGACGTCTGCTTACTCAACTCTAATAAACCTACATACTGCTCCCCAACCTCGGGGAAAATGAGTTTTTTAGATTTGTCTTTTAGTTCACCCTCTGTTTTTAACGATTTTAACTGGAGTGTTTTAGGCAATCCATATGGAAGTGATCATCTCGCTGTTGTAATAAGTCTCTCATCATCGCCAACAGTCGTTCCCACAAAACCACGGTGTTGGAAGCTACATTTAGCTGACTGCAACTTTTTTAGTGCAAAAGCCACATTGGAGAACATAGTTTTAGAAAATACTGACATCAATGAGATCAATGAAAAGTTCACAAATTGTATCTTAGCTGCCGCACATTTAGCTATTCCTCAATCCTCTGAAATAGTAAAACAAAATCACAAATACTGGCACACAAGAGAATGTAAAGATGCGAAAAAGAAACAAAACAAAGCCTGGGGCATTTTTCGCAGATATCCAACACATGAGAATCTTACAAACTTTACAAAAGCAAGAGCAAAAGCACAATACATCAGACGCAACGCAGAAAGGGCATCATGGCAACAGTACATATCCTCGATAAACAGCTCAATAATATCCAAAAAAATGTGGGAGCAGGTGCGGAAATTCACTGGAAATTTTACCCCTTTCACATTTCCAATGCTAACAACACCCGGTACTCAAACAACATTAGAAGAGCAAGCCAACATATTAGGTGAGCATTTTTCTACAGTTTCAAGCTCATCCAACTACACACACTGCTTTCAAAAGCACAAAACAATAGTAGAAAAACAAAAATTTCCCTTCAGAACATGCATACATGAAGACTACAATCAGGTTATTACAATGCAGGAACTAAACACAGTACTAACATCCGGTAAAAAGACAGCACCAGGCCCAGACAGTATACATTATGCCATGCTTGCTCACCTCTCTGAGTCTGCCATAGAGGCTCTCCTAAATTTTTCAATAAAATATGGATGAGTGGAGAAATCCCGCATGCATGGAAAGAAGCCATCATAGTACCCTTCCTAAAACCTGGCAAACCACCAACTAGTCCCACCAGTTACAGGCCAATAGCACTCACTAGCTGCATAGCAAAATCATTCGAAAGCATTCTAAACATCAGACTAACCTTCATACTTCAGTCTCGGCAACTTTTAGATATACATCAATGCGGGTTTAAAAAGACATGTTCCACAACCGATCACCTTGTCCGCTTCGAGAACACAGTCCGGGAAGCGTTCATCCACAACCAACACTGTATCGGGGTCTTCTTCGACCTGGAGAAGGCTTACGATACCACGTGGAGGTTTGGTATCCTCCGTGACCTAGCGGACCTAGGTATCCGCGGCAGGATGCTGAGCTGTTTGAACGACGTCCTAACCAACCGCACGTTCCGAGTCCGCCTAGGCGCAACCTTTTCCAACACTTTTATACAAGAAACTGGCGTACCCCAGTGGTGCATCCTCAGCACGACCTTATTCATCATCAAAATGAACTCAATAGGCAAAGTAATGCCAAAATTCATAATGTACTCAGTTTACGTAGATGACCTCCAAATAGCATGCACGTCTTCCAGCATACCTACTTATGAGTGACAGATACAAATAACAATAATAAACTGGCTACCTGGGCAGATAGAAACGGATTTAGATTTTCTCCTCAGAACACAGTAGCGGTTCTGTTCTCTTTGAGACGAGGCCTACAGGCCGACCCCACACATATCTAAACCAGACCCCATTACCTCTCAAACAAGAGCATAAATTTCTAGGAGTAACTTTCGATAAAAAGCTCACTTTCTTGCCACATATAAATAGCTTAAAGAAAAAAGGTTCGCAGGCCCTCAATAGACTGAAACTACTGTCAAGAAAACGCTGGGGGTCTGATAGGGCATGCCTGTTACATATATATCGTTCTCTGGTTCGCTCTAAGTTAGACTATGGGTCCATAGTATATGGCTCAGCAAGACCATCCTACATAAAACGACTGTATCCTATCCCCAATCTTGATTTAAGGTTGTCTTCCGGTGCTTACAGAACTTCACCAATAACAAGCCTGTATGTGGAAACGAATGAACCTTCCTTAGAAGATCGAAGAACTGCACTAACTTGTACATACATCCTCAAAATCCTTTTTCAGCCCAAACATCTCTGTTACCCAATTCTGATGAAATGCCCATCCCGAATACTCTTCAACAACAAGCCTCACGCGATTAAGCCGTTGCTCTTGCGCTTCGAAGAAAAATGCCAAGCTCTGAACATACTAAATGAAATTAAAAATATTGCCCCAAGACACGAAGCGCTACCACCGTGGTACACTCTCCCCACAGTGTGTGACGTCACACTAACACGCCTCAGGAAAACCGGTACACCACACGACCATATAATACAAGAATATCTAGCACTACAAGAAAAATACAGAAATTACACTGCATTTTATACTGACGGGTCAAAAACTCATGCTCGTGTAGGAAGCGCAGTAATACAAGGAAAAAATGAAAATGCACTACGACTGCCCTCATGTGCTACAGTTTTCACCGCGGAGTGTTATGCTATTAGTGTTGCGGTACAGAAAATAACAAATGACAACATCAAAAACAGCATCATTTATACAGATTCACTGAGCGTCCTTACAGCATTAAACTCGAAAAATGCCACGGAGCCCCTGATTGGAAGCATCATACACAATATAGTAAAGGTCACAACACAAAAACATGTTATAAAATTGAGCTGGGTTCCCAGTCACATTGGCATTAGGGACAATGAGAGAGCCGACATTTGTGCTGCACAAACCAGAACCATGGAAATAAAACATGTGAATTTGCCTCCTAGGGATTACATGAAGTTAGTGCATAGCAGACTAAGAGCCAAGTGGCAAGCTTCTTGGGAAAATGAAGGACACAACAAGCTGCATACCATAACGCCCATTTTAAAAGAATGGAAATCATGCCGCCGTAATGAGCGTTTTATCGAAGTAATTTTGTGTCGTTTACGCATAGGTCACACACACATCACCCATAACTTCTTATAAACAAAAAAAGACAAACCTGTGTGTGAAATGTGTGGTGAGGAGCTCACAGTAAATCACATTTTAATTTCTTGTTCGCATCTCGAAGAACTTAGAAAAAAATTGTTTCGGGATTTTACAATGAACACATTCCATTTCATCCCGCATTGCTTTTAGGCGAGCAAACACCTGTCGAGTTTTCACTTGTTTGTAAGTTTCTAAAGAAAGCCAATGTTTTAAATCTATTATAATGTAACCTCTGTACACTTGACATATCATCTAACCTTGTGTTTGGCGCATGATAGCCCTAGTTGCTTATGCGCCATAAAACCCCATATAACTAACTAACTAATCATGCAAACATTTGGGTCCTCACTTATCTGCGTCATGAATACATTATCTTTATAAAGTGTCAACCACCATTACTTCGACTCATTCCTATCACCATGTACCACTATGCAAACAAGCAAGCATTCATGCTTACAGAACAAGTGAACAAAAAATGGTACATGAGAGGAGCTAAATCTACCGCAAGACATGATGCCATACATTTAACGAATCAGATTCCTGCAAACATGCTTGACCCACTATTTTTATACACAAGGTTTTCTAGCTTTCACTGCATTTTGTGCATTCACGTCTGTGGAACTTGTACCTTGTATATGAAAGATTTGATAGTGCAAAGGTCGTGTCCACATATGTGGACAACGCCACACCGATTGCCTAGTGGTTGGGAATCCACCTCACAAGCGGGAGGTGCTGTGTATGAACCCAGTGCCGCCGGATACACTCTGATGATAGCACTGGTAACAAGCTTTCTCCTTGCCTGGTGCTTGGCTTATCTGCCGTAAAATGCTTGAAAAACAGGTCTGACTCACTTTGTGTAAATAAAAAAAAACTGGTACCATGGCAGTTTCCGGCCTAAGCTGTCCTTTCTCCATAGCCCACCATCACATATGTGGACAGTGCCTTAAAAATAGTTCATTATAAGCGCAAAACACTGCACATTTGAGTTGCAGCTGTACACTGAAGTCGGAAGTGAAGCTGGACGCATAAACTGCCACCCATGCACGAGTGCAGAAGTTGCACACACACGGCTATACTCCGCGTTAGCAATTTTTGGCAGTGTAATGGAAGCTACAGAAGTGAAACATGCCTTCTTCCTACGTAGCAGACTATAGTTTCTGCTTGCGGTTAGTAATTTCCAATTAAAACATGGCGTATTTTTAACATTCCTTGTTCAAGGAATATTTCTAACACAACTTCCATCTTCTGATTTTTAACACTGAAGGAAACAAGTTTTCTTGATTAAAAAAGGAAACTTAGTTACAAGAAGCTTCAACGGGCGCCATCAACTGCTCCTGTGACTAGGCCTTCCGTCATGCGGCCTCCCTTTCTGGCAGAATGAGAGTTACACACGCTGCACCTGTGTAGTCTTCCTTTAACTGCTAAAAAATGTTGCCGCAGAGTATTGCACTTTCACGTCTTTCGCATACACAGACACACTATGTGGCACGAAGACGCCGCATGCGACGCCCCACTTTGTTCAGGTAGCTGAGACACTGAGGCTTGCCTTGCTGGAAAAGTCGCAGTTTGGAGTCGCGCAAGGCCTCTCCTCGGGAAAGAAGGAGGCGTCGAGCCTGCTGCGATAGAGGCGGAGTCGTAGATGGTGTGGGCGGCAGAATCAGCTGCCCATCGTCATCATCAGAGTCATCACTGTCTTCACAGTCATCGCCACCTACCACAGCCTCACCAGCAGCAAGGCAGATGTGCAAAATTGCACATGCCGTAACAATGTGACTGGCTCGTCCAGGCTCATGGTGCAGCGTGCGGTACTTCTGCAGGATCCTGAATGTTGTCTTCAAGACGCCAATGCAGTGTTACACGACTGCGCGCATTGCTGCATGTACTCTGTTGTACTCTGCCTCTGGTGATGGCGATGATGGGTGACCTGCCATAGGAGTTAGGAGCCACGGCTCCAATGGGTAGCCACTGTCGCCTGCACAGAAACAGCAGATATGCTTGAGAAAGTTGGACACAAACGAGTAAGCACTACTGTAAAGGCAGTGTGCCCACACATGCACATAATATCACTGCCATTCCTGGCTCTTATAAAGGTGATTAACTAGATAGCTAGACTAAGAACTGAATGTTTATTGCTTGCTCAAGGTGAATAATTGACAGCCTGTCGCAAGTGTTCTTGGTGCAGCACCCAAATCGAGCGCTAAAGTGCAGAAACATTTGTCTGCTGTGGTCGTGTGTTGGCGTTTGTGGTGTAAGTACATATGTGCGCGCGATTGGGCTAACTCTATTAAACGCTGCATCCGTGTGGCGTATCTCGTAGCAGTGGCCGTGAAACTTATATTTCGTAAAGTAACGGAGAACTTGCCTCAGCCCCTTTGTTGAAAATTGTGCAAGAACAAGTAATAATAAAGTACTTGGGCTCTGCATTCAAGAGGTTATTCAGATTATCATGGGAGCCCTCGACAGTTTGTGCGCATAGTTCAGCTTGATCGTCCCCGTTGCTCAAAAAGTGTCTTTGGTTGTTCGCCAGTTCCTGAAATTAGATGCCTATTTGGACTCCATAACAGGTGTTCACTGTCAGCAGACTGTAGCATTGCAGTGATTTTCAAAGGCTGGCTAGTGATCTGAAAACGAGTCGCAAGCGGAGGGGCCATTGAAGTTGCTGCACATGCAGAATGCTGATAAGGAGCTGGCCCCCTACACAAAGAAACAATTTGCAGAGAACCACATTCTGGTCACCCACATGTTAAAATGCAGCAGTACTGTGCTTTCCGCATCTTTTATAAGTATAATCCGCCATGCTGCATGCTGTCTGCATGGCTGCCTAGCATGGGAAGCGACATTTAATAAATACAGCTCAACCATGGAGACGTCTCTTGTCAAGCACGCCAAGCACCCCATGCCCTCTTGCACAGAAAGAACAGCGGCCCAAGTGAAGGTGTGCAGAGAAGTCACATATGAGAAGGACTGCACAACGCCAAATGAAGTGCCCCAGTGCAGGCGACGCACGCTGCGCTAGCCAAGCCGAGGGCCAGAGTGCAGTACTCTATAATTAGTGCAGAACGCACAGCCACATCCCAGAGACCACCCGCTGTGTGCGATAAAGAAATAGCATATACCACATTTTGTGGGGAGAAATTGCAAACCCAGATATGCAATAAACACTGGTCTGCGTGAGCTGAAGTCTTTCAGTGCCCGCAACGCTGGTTATTAGATCTCTATATTTCTCTGCATTTTCTTTCTCATGGCACATGCTCTGTTCTGTTAGAAGAGAGTCTCTTGTCTGTCCAGTGCATTACTTGCTCTTAAGTCTCCACTTCGTCATAATCACAAATAGAATAACGTCTGCTCGTATTCGAGACATCCCAGTGGAGGAAAATTATAGGTGCTATGCCTCTCATTTTGCTTTCCATAAGCCATGACAGCAACTCATTAAGCTAATCAAGAGGTCTGCTACACTGAAGTTTTGAGTGTTTTATGTTGCAACCTAATGGCATACAACGAGAAGTGGCTAGGTAGTACAAGTCGTATCTTTGCGTATAAAGTTATATCCTCACCAAACGGTAGAACCCATCTCGGTAGCTTTGTCTGCATGCTCGGGCTGTATGCGAAAGTAACAGAGAAGAATATATGTGTCTGGTTCTCCCACACTGCATACATATTCAAGCAAGGCATTTTCCTTTCTCTGTGGCATACGCTCCATGCAGCAAAGCCTTCAATGCATGAAGTCCTCCGGAATTACGGCGTCAGTTGCATGCATCACTTAGCTATCTTAGTAGATGATGTCGTTGTATTTCACTTGAAACCAATAAATGCTGCATGGAAGCGCTGTTGGCCAGCTGGGCAACGTCTGAAGTATTTTGGAAAGCTAAGGGCAAATCAGCCTATGAGAAAACCTGCGAGAATTAGACAATAACAGGTGTGCAGCTAAGTATTCAAAGACTTGTACAGAAAGAGCGGCGGCAGAGTCACGGCGGCAGGCAAGCAATAGAAAGCTTTCCAGTACGTATGTAGGAAACCAAGACCGAGAAACACCTGCCGATCTTTAAAGGACGTGAAAAATGCAGAGAGTAAGAAGCACTCTTCCTGAGGCCCTAGGGCTTCGATACAACAAACGTGATGTGATTGAATGTACAGCTGACATCAACAAAAAGCAACTGGAAGATTGGTGGCTCAAAACCAGGGCAGGGTCGTATGGATATAGGTGCAGGATTAAATACTGGTAAAACATACAACTCAACTGGATTTGTATTTCAAGAAAACTGTAAATATATAGTTAATATTATGAAACCTGGAAGACTGCCAAAAGGAGTATAAAGAAAAAAATCTGAGAATGGTGGCAAGTGCCCGCACCCTGTGTCTAAGAGGACGGTCCTAATTTCCATCCATCCATTTGCAGCGCTGCCTAAAGAGCGAAGCAGGCCTAAAAGTAACAATTACGGCTTGTTTTTTAAAAAACATGTAAAAACTGCAGATCATAACAGAACTGGCTTTCAAAAATTTCTGTCTCATGTACAACTGTGAATTCGATGCTACTCGATTGTGTTTTCATCTAGAGATTAAGTCAGAAGTCGCTAAAACAAGTTCTCCAAAGATCATGAACAGCTGATACCCTTCTAGAATCAGCATATGAGCTGAGCAGACAAGTGGCAATCTCTGCAAGTGCATGCGAGTGTAAATTGATATAATATGGATTGATGGAGCAGTGAGTACAGATACGAGCAGGTATCAGGATGTTGTTTTGAATTATTCCTGTCAGGTGCTAATGGATGTCAATATTTGTGTTGGCACATGCCAAACATATGGAAGCACGTCAGTGTAAGTTTATGCTTCTCAGTTGGCAATATGTCTGCAGTCACGATCGCAGCTGTTTAGCATATGAAATAATTTCAAGAGGTTGGAACGTGGACAAGCTGACTAATATATCACAGGCTTCAAGCCGCTGAAATACCACAACACACAAGCGCAAAGGGACACTATAATGCAGTGAGCTATATTTATAACATTTATAAGGCTGGTTTGGTTTTATGCGGACTATGAGGGATGTTGTAGTGGAGGGCTCTGGAAATTTAGACTACCTGGGGCTCTTTAACATGCGCTGACATCGCATAGTGCATAAGACTCTAACTTTTGCCCCCATCGAAACATGACCACTGTAGCCAGGATCACACCCACTTTTTACAGGCAATCAGTCAAGCACCATAGCCACTGAGTCAACGCAGCGGCTTGCAAGTTATGCAAGAGCAATGCAGGCAGATGGGTTCTTTAAAACTACCTCCACGCTTGCTGACATCACACAACACATAATTGCTTTCAGTTGCAATCTTATTTTAGTTTATAAATGCATGAAAATCTTACTAAAAATGTGCATTCTGAAATTAAACTACTTTCTCATAAAACAATCAAGGTTGCCATGGCACACTTCAGTGGTGACCGCCCAAAAGTTTTGTTTCTGTCTTGCCTAAAACTGTCATGCACATGTTCAATCCTCAGCAGTATATGGAGTAAACTGAACTGCCTTCAGATGCCAGAGAGAGACATCATGCGTGTTTGCCAAATTATTGACACATCTGTTATGGGCTAAATTTTTTACGCATCCCAGAATCCTAAGCTGTGTATTGAATGGCCTGAGTCCTCTCCATGTGCAAGAAAACTACATTTCATACATACGTTGCAACATTGTGGAAGCTACAGAAGTAGTCCGCAGCAGGGAGGCATGTAGATTTCATGGCCAAGGGTTATAAGTGGTAACTCAGGAACTGGAAACTTGGGGGTGTACGTTTGATTCCCACTCGTGACACTCTTCTTTTGAACTGCGCTACTTTTAATTTGTTTAAATAGCATTTGGTGATTTAGTATCACTTTATTTTATCAGCTTTTTGTTCAGAACAGGTTCAAAACCACTCTATCCAAACCAAACAATGGTGCACGGGCCTATTATGCATGATTCAGGCTGTCTGTAACTTTCATTTTCGCAGTTGCCGAGGACATTACTTTTTCCTGTGCCCCTCAGAAGTATCCGGGCATGTTATCCACTATACTGTGTCAGCAACAGAGCAGCAGATTAAGAGCAACAAACGATCGCACCGGATTGAGTTTTCTGCAGTAAGGTCAGTCAGACCTTGTCAGACCTTGCTGGGGAGAATGTCAGGATATCCCGGACAGATCTCTGCGAGGAACGGATTTTGTTAAAAGAGTAAACATTTGTAATTACTTGCTGAGCCTGCTGGGGAGTCTTCGAAGTACAAAATTATGAAAAAAAAACTAGTTCTGGAAAAGTGATTGCATAGAGGCTGGTCCAGACCGCTGAGCACGACTCCATTTTCTGTAAACGTAAGGCGAGCTCGAAGAGTACGGCGGCGGGGTTGTGGGGCATCGAAAACGCAGCATGAAGAAAAAGACAACAAAAATACAAATTTACAAATTTAGATTGTGGTGCTCCCAAAATGAGTTTTATCGAACTGATGACAATTGTTTGGTGTATTAAACGTGCAGATGAAGTAATTATTATTTTTTGCTCACCGCAAGAAACAAACTATTATTTATCTCCACTGCAGGCAGCGCAAACATGAGCTGTAGCTTTGGCATTATTGCACCTGATGTTTGAATTGGTGTGTACATGTTGTCCAGCTCAATCATCGAGCCAACTGCCCTATTGACTGGACAGAGTAGTTCATGCACTGCTGGGCAAACATCTGAAAAAGCAAGTACCTGAACGTTATTCCTTGAAGCTAACCACTAGAATATGTATCTACACTTTCAAAAATATTTCGTCAGAAATAGTTCTCATTCCTGTATTAGTATATTTCACCAATTATAGGAATTGTCTCAGGTACTCGAAGCCAAGAGTAGAACTGCAACTCAAAAACTCTTTGTACTCCATGTCATCAAATAAAATGCAGTTGCACACCAGCTGCTCATGAAAATTTTTTGCCGAGCAAGCAGTCTCCTTCTTCAATCCCCAACTCGAAGTGCCTTCTGAAAGCAGACTTGCCCCAGACGTGGGAATCATGGCAGGAGCCAGGAAAGCGGGCATCAATATCCAGGATGCGCAGGTGAGCATCACACACCTGCAGGAAAGTAAATGTGCTGTACAAAAACTATACACTATACAAAAACAAACTATAAATATTGCACAAGAATGCAATCTGCCAAGTGACACAAATGCTACCGTTTAAAAACCCATTAAAATGCATGCATGAAATAGCTGGAAAAATCCATGCACCTATTACATGCGCAAACATGATGTAAAACAAAAACTTATCTACACTGTGTGTAAAAAACGGCTCAGTTACTGATAAACGGAAGCGGGTTTTGAGGTTTAATACCCCAAAGTAACAAGCGATGAGGCATGCCTTGGTGAAGGGCTGCCATAACTTCGACCATATGGGGTTCCTTAACATCCACTGACACTGCATAGTACACGGACCACTATCACTAATAAATGGGAGATCATTCCATTAACCATGACATGCATGAAAGCAAAAACAGAGCATTCTTACAAGCATTGTGTTCAATGCATAATGAGCCTTCCCCGGGAAATATTTGGCCTTCACCATGTCAGGACCGGACATCGAAGGGGCCTTTACGCCAATGTAGGTCCCGTCGACGCATCCCACGACGTCTGTGATGCCGCCGCACAGAAGGAAACGCTCCTTAACATACGCACGCTCGGCCGCAGTCGTGGGGAAAGCGAGCCACCGCTTCTGCACAGCCGCGTCGATAAGCTCGTCGGAGACGTCCCTCACACAGCGGCTCACAGTGGTATGGTGGCGTCCAATAAAGCGGTCTGCGCCGACGCTCCCCTGGAAGCTCCCGGTCGCGAAGAACCGGAGGGCGCAGAGGACTTGCTCTTCGACCGAAAGCGAATTAGGCCCGGTACGCACTCTCCGCAGGCATGGGTCGTCGCCTAACTCTTTACACAACCATCGTACCGATGTTTTGGAGAGGCGAAAATGTCGCTGGAATTCGTCGTCGGTCATGGCAGTAAACGGGTCCAGCCGGCTGTAGTGACATTTGCCGTCAGAGGAAGCGATCATCAAGGCTGCTGCTGCTGCCGCCATGACAGTCCCGAGATGAATTCGGGGCACTTCACCGTTCACGAGCTTACCTCCGAGTTCACCTGTCAATCAAAACCATTGGTCACGCCCCCTGCGTGCCGTACATAAATTATAGGCGTACGCGCTATGGGTGGGCCACTCCCAATATCCCTGCCGGCTACAGGTATGCTGCGCGGCTGTGCTGATAGCTGACAGACATCGACGATGTTGACCATCGAAATATAACAGGCAAAACGGACGTCGTAGCTGATTAGTCTAAGCACCTGTGCGAAGGACACGCAACGTGGCGACAGCCGCCGATTTCTTCTCTCGCATACCAAGATTGCACAACACTATAGCCTGTTGCAACCACGTAAGACACAGCACAACGCTGACGGCGCGTCACAACTGCTTGCAAGGCGTCAAACAAGGAGCACGACGACGAAGCGGTGCTTGGAGCACGCCCTACTCCAACAACATCGCATCACAGGTGTTTGGCTTGGCCGTCCTTTCATCGGTGATAAAGCTCAGCATCAATGTGCCAAACACATCCGGGATCGACAAGCGGTCGCTGCTCTAGACCCAGTGCAATAAAGAGTTTGTAATTTCCAGCACGCAAGCACTGCGTACTTCACAACCGTAACACTTTTCTCTGTTATAAGTCCGATTCCATTATTACAAACAGGATCCCTCATCTGCCCGAACGATATTATTGCGATGCCTCTGCGGTATACAACGGCGATCGACGTTGGTGACAAAACCAATCCGCAAAACCTTGAAGTGCGCGACGTAAACAAATACTACGCAGATACGCGCGCCACCACCTTCACAACTTTTAGTCAGCGTCTGGGTAGCACGCTCTTCGCATCCGCAGTGCAGTAAAGAGGCGTCACCCACAACAGGCATACGTAATGAATCATTGAATACAGCGAAACAGGAATTTTTTTCTCACACCACACCACAGCCGCTCGCACGGCCAATTTCTACCGCTCAGATTCGCCAAGAGCGTACTAAAAGCAATGGTTGGCCATAGCGGGCTGCGGCAGCGGCCGTAGCAGCGGAGAACTCCACGTGAGGTCACTGGAGAGAGCAGCAGTGACGCGGGGGTGCAGTGCAATTCAGTTTTTTGCTTTTGTGTATTATGCAAGCCAGAAGATGCATGACCGTTATATTTTGATATACGACACAATAAAATATATTATCGCAATGGCCGAAAAATACGACAGATTCAGCGTGTAGTAGTTGCCCAGTCTTTCCAGTCGAAGGCAGCGCTACCGGCGGCGTGTCAGCGCAGGAGCTCTCTCGTTTTCGGCACGGTGGGCTGCCGTTCTAGTTCCTATGCAAGCCACGCTGCAAGCTATGGCCTCACTATCGCCACTAGCGGCAGAAAGTGTCAAATCTTAGTTAATTGCCTAAAGCTATGCTTTTCAACAACGCTTCGTTGGATTCAGATTTTAAAATACATTTGGAAATGAATAAAATGTTCATAATATTATCTGTTGCCTTTTAACGTATTCGAGAGAAGAGAAAGGGTTGATACAAGAGTGCACCTAGTGCGCACTGTTCGTCTTCGGAAATGGAGAGACAGATAGAGCTTGAAAGAGAAGACACACCTTTGACGCTCCCGAAAAGGAGTGTCAAACCGCTAGCGGCGAGTTTTCAGATAGATAGCAGAGAAGTCACGATTTCGCGATTGCTGATATGGCTCTTTTAACTTCAGGTAGCGCTGCGGCCTAGTATTGCGCAATGTATTGTGTTTGAAGTGTGAAACAGGCGCGCAGGGTGCGCTTGTATCGCATTTACGTGGCTTTATCTCTACATTTTATTGTCCGCTGCCTGCGCACGTTCCGCGCTATCTTCGTTCACTGACTGCCGCCATCGCAAACTCGGATGGAAATCAGGCGAGCGCCAAACTCGGGCCTTCCGGCATAGCGCCCCAGGCCTTTGTTTTTCGTTGATAAGTGACCGCTTTCCAGGCGCCCACTTCTCCCTGGGAACTAACGGGAGTAGACAGCATTTGGCTTGCACCTGTCGCCTGTGGACATTCCTTGAACATATTGCGAGTAGAGTACTGCCGGTCCCCTTATAAAAATGGATTTCGAGTTTCTTTTGAACATCTATAGAGAGCCTAATGATTCTAAAGGATCTCTATAGTTACTCGCTGCCTATTGAGCCAGCTCATTAAGCAGTCTATGTATTCTTTAATGAGACATAACTATAAAGTTCAGCTCTGTTGACAGTCCATAGGAATTCTATAAAATTAGCTCAATAAGACTTTATAATGAGTCAACCTTATAGAGATTGTTTTGTGCCTTCGCTATACGAACTCGCTCCGTTCGAAGTCAAAAGGGGCTCTATAGAAATAGCTCAGTAAGACTTCGTAATGAGTCGAATTTTATAGAGCTTGTTTCGTGCATTCCCTATATAAACTCCCTCCATTTGCAGTCAAAACAGGTTCTATTCAACTGGCTCGGTAAGACTTCATAATGAGCCCGATTTTATAGACCTTGTTTTGTGCCTTCCCTATACGAACTCGCTCCGTTCGAAGTCGAAAGGGGCTCTATAGAAATAGCTCAGTAAGACTTCGTAATGAGTCGAATTTTATAGAGCTTGTTTCGTGCATTTCCTATATAAACTCCCTCCATATGCAGTCAAAACAGGTTCTATTGAACTGGCTCGGTAAGACTTCATAATGAGCCCGATTTTATAGACCTTGTTTTGTGCCTTCCCTATATGAACTCGCTCCGTTCAAAGTCAAAAGGGGCTCTATAGAAATAGCTCAGTAAGACTTCGTAATGAGTCGAATTTTATAGAGCTTGTTTCGTGCATTCCCTATATAAACTCGCTCCATTTGCAGTCAAAACAGGTTCTATTCAACTGGCTCGGTAAGACTTCATAATGAGCCAGATTTTATAGAGCTTGTTTTGTGCCTTCGCTATACGAACTGTCGAATTTTATAGGAACTACCGTAGTAAACACTTACTTTACATATGAATAAACACCTCTCTGGCATTCACAGCTCATCTGAAAAGACCCCATAGCACGCGGACTTTAGGAGCGAGTGCAGCGCTCAAGCACACAGAAGACCTATCCTGCACAATCCGCTCCTCTCATCATTGTCGATTGTGTTATCTGGTGGCAGTGAGCACAGTTCGTTGTCTGAGTCCTAGTATGCTACTGTAAATTATACGCTACTCGCTAATTACAGATACACGCTAAATTACTGGTAACGGCAGCCCCTTTCTGACAAATATTGCCCTTCACTTTATTTTCCTCCTGGGGTGTATATATCAGCAATAAAAGGGAAAGGGCAGCTCCTGCCGCAGAGCCTTTTTTATTCACACCATGTGTACATTTCTCAAGCAATCTGCCTTTGAGTGTGAAGGTCGACTCATTGAATCAAGCAAACGGTTGATCTCGCCATGCACTTTATGTCGTGATAGTTTTTTGATCAAGTGAACTAATCATGTAGCCCACAAAAATGCTTGGCCGCCAGCTAAGACATTTCGGAAGGATCGAAGGAAAAAATTGAATAGGCAGTTCACAGAAGATCATGATACATGTGCTGTGTACCGTGGCACAAACCCGCATGTTTATCAATATTTATTGTTTCCCACAAACTATAAAACATGGGCAAACGAGACATCAGGATGCACAGGATGCTTATGATTTGCGTCACTGCAACGATTATTGCACTTTATCTGTTCCACCTAAGTACTCGTTGCACTAAGTACTTGCTGCATTTCCATCAAATCTTGCTCATGAAGATCCCCCAGTGCAAAAACAGCAGTGTGGTAATACATGGATACAACATGCATGCAGTGTTACATTCCACAAGCTGTCATTTGGAGCATGAAAAATGCATGCTCGTCAATTTGTAGCACCATGTGGAAATATGTTTCTGCCTCAAACACAGACATACAATACAAACAAATTTCAATAATTACACTGTGACCCGATACATTTAAAAGCATTAGCTTTGTACAGCAACTAATGCATCAATTACTGGTATGATTAACACATGTATTAAAAAGATGCACATAATGCGCCATTACATCATCATCATCACAGTAACAACGTCCACTGTAGAGCGAAGGCCTTACGTATCTCGCCAACTAACCCTGTTCTGCGTCAGCTGCGGCCATCATGTTCCTGCAAACTTCCCAGTCTCATCTGTAAACCTAACTTGCTGCCACTGTCTCCTACGGAGGCTTTCTCTTAGAATCCATTCCGTTTCTGCCACATAGGTGAGTACCGGAAAGATGCAGCTCTCACATATTTTCTCTTGAAAATTGATATCCTCAACAAAAACCACACATCTCTGCGCATGAAAAGATGCAAGGTAAAACGCAGAGCTCAACAGCAGACGCGTCTCTTACAAGATGGGAGAACAAGCAGCAGCACTGAAAACCATGCGAAACAACGGTAAAACTTTCTCCATTGCAGCCAGTATTTTGATGGCTGAAACAGTTTTGTTCAAAGCACACATAAAATACACGAATCTTAAACGGAAAACCTTGAGCATGATCCTTGACAATAATGCATTACGAAATTCCTCGCAGATAGCATAGATGAGACACAGCCGTGCCTCTTTTATAGAGATACTTTGTTTCCCCGAGAAAAACTATTCATAAAGCGAGTCATCTGCAATAACAAACCGCGAAGAAACATAAATATTCTGAAGAAACATAACCAGCTATGCATAAAGTCTGCTTCAGAGCATAGTCATGGCCATTGCAGACGAAATCATACATAGCTTTAGAACCTACAAGCCCATTACCCTTGTCGCCATGTGCTTCAGATAATGGGGTGCACGCGCCTAGTAATAGACTACCATCCCATCCTGAGTGCATATGAACACTCAGTCGGGTGACAGGAGCTCAGTGTGGCTTGCATGCATACATGCATGTAACACGGAATGTAGTAAGCGTGCCAACTGCAGTATTGTATTGTAAAGCATGAAACCACTAAAGAAAAGGGCTATCACTGAGTCATTCGCATTTTCCCCCTATACATTGTCCGCACAATAAGTTTCCATATTAACCAAGCGCGAATACACTGCAAAAGTTCCTTCATCACAAAAATTGTCCAAAAAATTGAGTCATTCATATTAACAAGGGTCGTGTTGAAAGGCACGACTGTAAACTTCATATAACAATTCATATTGTAACGGAAAACAGGGCGACAGGTCGCTAACCAGCAGAATGCAGCAGCCAGCCAGCCAGCGCGAGACACTTCAACGTCTTCGAAGACACTTCAGCGCCACCTGAGAACACCAGGTGACATTACTCCCCCTCCCAAAAAAAAAAAGAAAAACGTAAAGGCGGGGTAGCAGTACGGGCAGTGGAAAGAGAAAAAACAAAACAGCACAAGCACACAAAAATGTACAAGGGAGGTGGGCGAAGGTGTACCCCACACGAAAACTAGCGGAACACTGAGCGTACTATCCATCACCGCGTGAAGTACGGTTTCATGCGGACAACGTGTACAACCTCAGAGCGGGGTGGGCGACGCTGAGGCTGCACAGTCCCGTCAGGAAGAACTTCGTAGGTCACTTCTGTGACGCGGCGCAAAACTCTGTACGGTCCAAAGTAACGGCACATCAGTTTTTCAGACAAGCCTGGGCGGCGTACCGGGGTCCATACCCAAATTTGGTCACCCGGATGGTATTCGACGTGCCGATGACGGAGGTTTTAGCGGCGCGCATCTGTGCTCTGCTGCCGCTGAATGTGAATACGGGCAAGTTGACGTGCTTCCTCGGCGCGCTGAGCGAACTGCTCGGCGTCGGGCCTGAGTGGGTGGTCATCAGTGCAGCATGGAAGCATTGCATCCAGCATCATCTGAACGTCACGTCCGTAGACCAGACGAAATGGTGTAAATCGGGTCGTCTCCTGGGTGGCCGTGTTGTAAGCGTATGTGACATACGGGAGAATCTCGTCCCAGGTTTTGTGCTGCGAGTCTATGTAGTACATTGCGATCATGTCGGCGATCGTTCTGTTGAGTATCTCTGTGAGCCCGTTCGTCTGTGGGTGATAGGCAGTGGTTTGTCGATGGTTCGTGTGACTGAGCTCGAACACGTCGCGCATGAGCTGCTGCCTGTTGAAGAAGTTTAATTCACGAAGCCTCCAGAACCGTCATGTCAGACAAAGAGCACAAGTAAATTTCTTTATTGCACTTAATGGCCATACACTTCCTCATGGATGATTCAGACACTTATAAACACACCTGTGGATTCAACCTGCACAAGCGTGAAGCTGCTGGCACTGTTAACACTGGTCAGCAGGTTTTTTTTTCGCTCTGAACACATCTATCGTAACATTAATGTTTGCTCTTTGGTGATCACAAACACAACTCTTTTCTGTGCAACAGCGAACATGATCAATATCTAGAATGCGCCCAAATGTGGGGCCAGGCTTCACAAAAGAATTGCATCGTCTAGACTTGTCAAGGACAGCTGTGCAAAAGCAGAAATGACCTACACTCATCTTTTTGTAATGGACTTTATCATTAGCTGTCGTCCCTTTGCCATAAAGTACCAGTGAGCCGACTTTGGTATACCTTTGTCTCAAGCTGTAACCCTTTACTAGAGTCCAAAATTGACTACTTATGTGGCTTTCTCTTTGACTCTGTGATAGGTGCTGTCAGAGTTTAGGCAATGCCGCCAGAGGGCAAAACTTATCAATGATCTGGTTTTCTGCAAACCTTTTCCCACAAACGAACTTCCCCAGCTTTCCATTCATTGATTCAAAAGGGTAAAGTGAGTATCCCCATAGGGGGCCCCCACTGGTTTACACTATCAATGAGATGCGTAAGCAGATGATCATTATATGTCATGCACTCTTTGCCGTACAAACTTTCATATTCTTTTAAGAACTTCTTCAATTTGTTCCCAAGATCCTGACTGTCTCCATAGAAATTGTGGGAGCCAACATGCAGTGCAACATTTCAACAAAATTCATCCAGTTGTTGTAGTTTTTTGTTGGGAGATAGCCGGACAGGAGAACAGGAGAGAAAAACAACAGCCAGTTTCTCCATTCTGACGATTTCCACCGTCTCACTTCAGACAATGGGCATGGCAAGCGAGACTGCTCCCATGTAGGAGACATGTTAACGAGCTTAGCACTTAGCTCCTCAATGCACTGACGCATTCGAAAATTTCTGCATTTTTCTGACTCAAGCCACAGCAGTGTTGTCTTTACGAAGCCTGAGCAAACGGCACGCATGTAATCAACAACAAAGCTGGAGCTGAAGCTAAAAAAGTGAGCATACTAGGATACTCAGTCCTTTCACACCGCAGCTGGCTTGTTTTGGGTCAGTTTTTGCCTTGTTTGCATTTTTGAGAAAGGACTCGTGGGTTCTGAGGACTGCAGCACATGAACGCGCGGGCTAGACACGCCAGTGGCCCCTGCCTTTGTTAACAACTTCTCCAGGTTCTTCGCACCATGCACAGCCATGCTCCCCATTGAATTGCGTCATATACATGACCTCACCTCTCGCCACACTGTCAACAGAACACGGTCCCGGAAACACCTTTGTTATCCTGTCATTACCCATGCTGTCCTTCCAAGTGGTGCCTTCACTTGAAAGGACGTTCATGCGCTGAACAAAAGGTAAGAGAAATGTGTTCATGGCTGGCTTTTTGGAGCCAAACCAAAGACCAGCGAGCAGGAGCCTTTGCATTCGTTCATTATACTCAAGCTCTTTTACTTGTAGCAGTAGTGGCCACATGCCAAAACCGGAACTCTCGTAGAGTGGCACACCATCTGTGTTAAAAGTGAGAGTGAGATCACCTGGGTGCAGTGGCACTCTGTTGTAAGCACCACTTTTAGAGATGTCACTAACATCATATGCCTGAGAACGAATTTTAAGGCAACTGCCTTTTTCTTCAAGGATGTCCCTAATTTGATTTTCGAAATCTACAGCGTAGAAATAAGAGCTCTGTGCATTTAAAGATACTGTACAATTCTCCTTCTTGCAGTATGAACATGACACATTCAAAGCGCTTTTTTCAAGTTCACCAGTGTACGAATTGCACCCACTGCATTTGAAGTGTTTTCGTTTCTGATCGCTCACGGAAAAGTTCTTGAAGAAAGTGTGCTGTGTTGACGGAAAATCTGTTCCTTGTGGAAGATGCGCCTCAACAAGCTTCAGCACACTCTCGGTTGCCTCCTTTGATGCACAGTGCCTCAGGCTATGGCCCATGACCAGCAGGATACTTTCAGCCTTGGTCAGTTGGGCACCAGGATAAAGTGATTGATCCTGTTGGAACACACAATACACAACACAAGCCTCAGCTTACAGAAAATTTAATAGAGGAAAATGCTATCAGCGCATAAAACAGCTGCATCTTCTCATGTCTCATTCTGCTCCGCGACCTAACATGCACAAAAAATAACTGTATAAGCAGCAAGATGGCAGTCCAAGGGTCAGTATTCATGATGGGCAGTTGAAGTTGATTTATTTACTCAACAATGAGAGCAAACAATGACATCCCAAAATGTCACACGTATGGTACTGCTTAATAGGTTCATGCGGCACTGTCACCGAAACCACACTGACATATTCCACATCACAAAACACACAAGACCACGACTATACGTACTATTTTGATACAACAAAGGGTTTAAGCTGGTCTAACATTTATGACAGCATACAGCGTACTATATTCCAGTACAATTTGTGTGTGCGTGTGTATGTGTGTGCGTGCGTGTGCATGTGTTTGTGTGCATGTGTGTGCGTGCGCGCGCGTGTGCGTGTGCGTGTGTGTGTGTGTGTGTGCGTGCGTGTGTGTATGTGTTTGCGTGCGCGCGCGCGTGTGTGCGCGTGTGTGTATGTGTTTGCGTGCGCGCGCGCGTGTGTGCGCGTGTGTATGTGTTTGCGTGCGCGCGCGCGTTTGTGTGTGTGCGCGTGTGTGTATGTGTTTGCTTGCTTGCGCGCGCGTGTGTGTGTGTGTTTGCGTACGCGCGCGCGTGTGTGTGTGTGTGTGTGTGTGCGCATGTTTGTATGTGTTTGCGTGCGCGCGCGCGTGTGTGCGCGTGTGTGTGTGCGCGTGTGTGTATGTGTTTGCGTGCGCGCACGCGCGCGTGTGTGTGTGTGTGTGTGTGTGTGCGTGTGTGCGTGCGTGCGTGTGTGTGCGCGTGTGTGTGTGCGTGCGTGCGTGCGTGTGTGTGTGTGTGTGTGTGTGTGTGTGTGTGTGTATGTGTGTGTGTGTGTGTGTGTGTGTATTTGCGTTCGAGTGCTTATGTGTGTGGGTGTGGAGGGGGTGCCAGAGGACAGAAAGGAAAATGAAGGAAGGTTTCAGAGATTGTAAAAGCTATACCTATGAAATTCCGGCAATTTTCTATAAATAGGCAGCTTGCCTGAGTGTCCTGAAAATTTTCACGAGAGTATAGGAATGGTCACTGTCCATATCTCCGACTAAAATTATGCGCGTTTTGAGCAAAAAAGAGCTATTATGTAGTTAACGAGAAACTGCACGAGTTCTTGATGTCAGCATACAAGGCCCTCTTCTGTGCAACGAATATTATAGATCGTTTTCGAACTGCCTAGCAATTTTAAAGATAAAAGTTACTTTACAATGCATATACGTGAAAACTGTTTGCACAAAAATCAGTTCTCAGTTCACGTATTTGTGGCAAACTTTAGAGCGTTATGTCATTCTGCTCGAAAAGCAGAATAATTCTACAGTCAAATCATCCCAGACTCCAAACATCCTACCGAAGCTCACGTATGCTTCTAAGGACCATAGTAGATGAAACGTGCATGCCGCTGCAACTTGTCGCTCATGCGTCGAGCGCGTCCCTGATGTGTGCATGCCTCAGCCAGTAGAGGTCCTCTCGAGCTATCATGCGACTCGTAGCCGCCGATCGCATCGATACTTTTGATTTCGTTCTACTGACTTGTTTACGTTTATTCGGGCAATTTGGCTAACGTGGAACCTATCACGGTGATAGGTTCCACGTTGCCTTGGTGGCACGGCACATACCCACGACGGGGGGCTCTATTGTATCTCGGCACGCACCTTCTTTTCCTTCGTCGCTCTCAAATAGCTGCCACGTAGTTGCCGATGACGATCCTTCTTGCCCACAGTGTGACACTTGACCGCTAAATACTACTAAAACGTCCCTTCTTCCCATCGCCGGCGCAACCACCGGGATACTACTTAAACAATTACCAAAAATCCTATTACGCCAGTTGACTCCTTGGGGCCTTACTAATCAGTTAAGTAAAGATTTAACCTGGCCAGATCATAATCGCCGTCTGTTTTGTATCGTAAATTTTATCACACTTTAACGCTGAGCTCTCCCTATCGCACACGATAGGATTTTCTAATAATAGTCAGGCCTAATGGGGTCATCCCGCAAAAACCCTGCACACAAACCAACCATTACACTTTTCTCAGAAAATCTAGCGACTGGAATGGCCTTCCTTCCGAACTGGCGACCATCATCCCGCCCACTTCATCGCATTTCATTTCAAAAACTGGTTACGAATTCTGTTTGCAATAATCACCAGACTGTTAACCGCGCAGTAAATTAGCAATTTTTTATAATTATCTGGGCAAATACAGTTTTATAACTTACGTCCGGCGCCTGACTGTTCCTGAATAGCCTTCGTTTAGATTTCGATCGCCAGACGTATAAGTACACTTCCATATGCAAAAATATATATTTAACTTCAATATCGCATCAGTGCACCTACAGCGTAGGGTGCGAAAATAATTAAATCCTCGCTTACCATGTCAGTCAGGCGACGCTGTGGGTAATCGGGGCGCTGAACTTGGCCGTAGAATGAAGTATCAGACGCGCCACTTTCGGAAGCAGAATCGCTGCATGGTTCGACAGTCGCAGCAGTCTCGTTTCCAATTTCTTCTTCTGTTTCATCTTCCGTTTGATCTTCAGATGGATCCACTGTTACTGTCGTGCGTCCCTCCACTGTTTGTTCGTCACTTGCCATGGCTGAAGGTTCTGCAAACGCTGACGCCTTATCTGGATCAGATGACCCACTGGCCGCACGAAAAGATTCACCGGTGGCGTCGTCTTTCTTCCAGTCCTCCTTGACAGTGAGGTCGTTGAAGTATCCGCTGCTAGAATTTTCTGTGTTCTTAAAGCGGTACTTTGACCGCAACGGAACTTCGCACTTTGGGTCAAATAAGTAACGGCCATATTTTCTCTTGTACGGCATGTTAAATTACTCTCCTGAATTTTGAAATGCGCAATGCACTATACACTATGTGCAGTAAATAAAATATACACTAAATTCACTAAATAATTAAGGGGAGATGTTCAGCGTTAGTCTACAAGGTAACACTGCTAAGTCCCTCTGCTACCTGACTGCTTCGCATCGACAACACTGTAAGAAAGCCTGGAAGCCGCATGCGTGGCCTTGCTCTGAATGCGGACCCTTGGGTCGCCCGGTGCTTTCTATAGGTATACATACAGGCCGGAATGCAACGCGTACACCGTCATTCTCTACCTTGCAGCGTGATTTTCCCTTACAATATCAGTTTATGAATGCGTACTCTGGTAGAACGTTATCCCAGAAACACGAATCAGGCTGCCTGTACACTGCAGCTGTGCTTTCGAACACCCCTCACCCTCACGCCGAGGAGACCGGTAGTATGTTTCGCATTTTCAAACAGAATTTTATTCACAGATGAACACAGAACAGCAGGAACCCGTTGGGAGAAGAGCTATTTGGCGAAGCAATGCAGATATGGCATGCCTCTGCAATGTTGACGAACCTTTCCATCCGGCGAGGAAAATGAAGAAACGCCCCGCCCCCCCCTCCCTCCGGGCTGTTGCAAACACCGATTTCGCCGCTGCTTCCGCCGCGCTAGCGCGGGTGCATAAAATAGCCCAGCGAGCGATATGGCTGTGTCCAAGGAGCCTTTGGAGCCTTCACTGGCTATAGACCTTTCAAGAGCTATGCAGCATCCTGGTTTCCTATGCTTCCGGAAGCTACCTTTGCACGTACTCAGCAGTGCGTACAAAAGCAGAAAACACGCTGCTCCATGTTTTCCCTGAAAAACACATTTTTTGAAAGCATTTCGAATTCCTGCTGGATCTCGCTGCATTTCAGGAGTTACCCAGCCCTTTTCTGACTAAGCTCACTTTTGACAAGTGTCGAACACGGAACAATGCTCACAGAAAGCGTGGACAGTTTCGACAGCGTACTCGTCGCTGGGCTCCCGTGCAGATGTTTCACCTGAAGGAAAGGAGCTCTGCATAAAAAGCAAATAGAAAACAGGAAGAAAAATCACAGAAACTCGGTGGAGAAAGAAGGAACTCAGCATCCAGACCTGAGAACCGAACACAGCCTTTTCTTAATGTGGCTGCGCATTATTATTTTTTATTTAGGGAAACGTATCTAGCAGCTTGCGGCGCCAGGTGCCAGGGAAAGCGCGGCTACGATACAGCACGGAGTTCTTGGAATGTCACAAGCTGTCCAGTTGCTATGCCGCCAAAAGCCGCGTTTGTATATGCGACAGAATGCGTCTTGGGCTAACTTTTAGAGAGGAAGAGCAGGTTTTAAGGAGAAGTTTGACTCGTCCTGTGCTCTCTTCCTCGATGCTTATGCACTTTCCCTCAAAAAGTGCACTGGAGTCGACTTCCGTCGCATTCATGAGTTCCACTGCAGCGCGACTGATGTACCGCGCTTACAAACGAAATGCGAATTGAAAAAAAAAAATATCGCTTATTCCTGCGTTGTATCGTTGGCCAGTCAGCTGGCATTTGTTCCAGCGGGTGGAGCTGGCATGTTAACTCATGCTTCAATGGTTTTCATGGCGCACACTTCCCTCTCTTCCCCCTGCCCTAACCAAAACACTCCTCGCCTGTTTGCGCTGGGCATTCCCTGCACGAACTGGTGTTCTTCTACGAACGGCGTTTTTTTTTCGGAAGTTCGCGCAACGGATTGCAGGGCAGCAGTTAGGTGCAGTGCTAGCACCTTTATGCGCCCGTGGTTTCCGCACGCATGGGGCTTAAACGAGGACACGTTTTGTGGTTCTTGAGCGTCCTTGAGTGCCTTGCTGACAATTAACTTCTGATGTGATCCTCCGCCGTTGTCGTTGATTGACTTGATTGACAGAGGCTTTGCATACATGCATGAAATGTGGTTCTGCAGACATTTAAATGCCTGCAAAAATGAAAGGTCAAGGATGCGCATTCCAGTTGTTTAAACTCGAGATGCATGCATTTATATATGTACAAATGGAACTCTCAACACATCACCGACAATCCGGGCGTAGCCCACTGAACATACAGCGAACGTACTGCGATTGGCATGCACATTCCACAACACAGCTTGAGTGGATGGTCCTTCAAACAGTACCGAGCCCCATTAGGCCGCCAGTCACAACTACAGATTTGCCCTATGGAAAAGGAATGCGACGGACCATCATAAATCCTTTCACAAAGGACAAAGTAGGTGTCTACGTTCTATGCGAGACACATCTGACGGATCTGGAAGATCCACCTTTAATTGATGGCTATGTCTGAGAAGGGTGCAACAGAACAACGGAGAAGAAGGGAGGAGGCGTAGGTATGCTGATATATCAAGGAAGAAATTGGCAAAGAATAAAATCAACTTGCAAAGAACATGTCTGGGTATCAGGTACAATTGCTGGCAAAAGCAGATGGCTAGGGGTAGTTTATTTAAGGACCGGTGACAAATGCAGGCAAGAAAACAAGGATCTAGTTAAGTTCCTCAATGAGGATATACAGCAGTTTGGAGGCGGTGCCGATCTTATTCTGCTTGGAGACATGAATGGCCACATCGATGATCTGGATGGATACACGGATTGTAACGGGAAATTAATGCTAGACTTCTGTGAGCGGCACAACCTAGTTATTGTCAACAGAGAAACTAAATGTGAGAGACAAACCACGTGGGAACCACGTGGAAGCCTCCGCCGTTCGCATTTCTTTTCATCGGGATTTTACCTCGATGTTAGCAAAAATATGCTAGGGTCGTCCATGGTACATTCCAGGGCTACTCTGGGGTCTTTTTAGAACAGCAGAGCGCCTATATTGGCTCCGCGTTGTTCGCATTTCTTTCCATCGCCATAGTACCCCCCAGGGCGCATGTGGTTGCTGCGGCACGCCTATTGCAATCTTTTCGTACCTATATTTTTTAACTCTCTTCTGCCTCTACGCTGCAGTGATAGGGTGAAAATGTAGCCGTTTTAATAGATTACTCTAATATTAAGCGACTTAATGCATGAGACTGCCAACTGGAAGAATTCACAGCATGTTTCGTATCTATTCGTAGGCTATGACGTATATTTTACCCCTTTGGGCTCTGCTATTGGCACGATCGACTGTAAAGCCTTTGCGGTATAGTAATTGCTAATTACTGATTAATGACCACTACTAATTAGTTGCTAATTAATGATGCTTAAGCTTCGCCTAGCGCGACAGCGTGTTGTAGCGCTGCCAGGGAGTCCACGGCGCCACCACCCGTTCGGTGCGATGCCTAGCCCTTTAAACGGAACGCTTTTTGAGGAAAGGAAATGGCGCAGTAATTCTCTGTCATCTCGGTGGACACCATAACCGCACCTACAGGAAGGGAGGAAGTGGGAGTGAAAGAAGAAAGAGAAAGAGGGGCCGTATATAATGAAGAAACTGAAAATGGTATTTGAGGAAAGAAAATTACGCAGTAACTGTCTCACGTATTTCGGTGGACACCCATCAAAAGCGTGACACTTCTACTGACAAGCTACTACTGACAGCCTTCTGTCGACAACGATGAGGCATTAAAGGCTTCGCCTTAATAAGCGAGTGGAGTCCTTGTGCTAGCGCCCTAAAAACTAGATTGTTTTCGTGCTAAACATACCGGATGTGGGGACTGCATACTGTAATTTACGGCGTTTGCTTTCCCGCGCAATATGAATACCGATTGCCTACAGGAGAGCATTAATAGTACGCAAGGTGCGCACTAAATCTTAGCAAGTATGCTTAGATCTAAACTGCGCTACAAATACGTTTAAAAAAAACGAGGAAAGAGACGTAAGACGCGCAATACTTCTCTTTTTGTTGTGCACCTCACGGGAAGATAGTTGGCGCCTTAGCCGAGAATTTCTCAATTTCGGCAGTATTTTGCTTGCTACAAATAAACTTAATGCACAACAGTCAGCAACACGGTTGCTGCTTATAAATGCGGTGCAAAAAATCAAGCATTTGAAGGTAGCCGCCATTGCAAAAATTTGTAATCGATACCGAAACACAAATATCAAATGTTAGTTACTTTTAAAATTCAATTTTTAGCTTTAATAGTAAAGAAGAAATTGAGTTATATGGGGTAAATTTAAATATTTTTTCACTGAGGTATTTGCTACATTTGACCATCGGCCTTGGCAATGGCTTTGTCACCTTGTGTAGCCGCTAGCCAATACAAGCCAGAAAGTTTGACAAAAAGCGCGTTCGTGGTGTTCGCGATATCAGTTTTCTGCGTGAGCATCCATCTCTATCCTCGATCTTCGTTAGCAATGGACCACGTCCTCATAAAATGGACTGAGGAAGATAAATGGGACGTGTACCCGATACGCGCCATGCTAAACACGGCCGTCGGGTTCCGTCTGCTGACGGAGCCTGGCGCCATCAGCGATGTGCGGGGCACCATTGAGTTATTTCAGTGGAAGGAAGGTGAATCCGCTGCTCACGCAGAGGTCCTCGATATAGGTAAGTGGTGACGAATTTCCTCATGTTAGCGGGTTTTGAATCGTTCTGCTTGCCATTGTTTACTGTTCTATTTGTTCCAGGCAAAGCCCGCGTGATCGAGGGCAAGCGCGCGCGCCTGGCGTTGGCTGGGCTCAACAGTGAAGACTTTTCGATCGACTCGCCAGAGTGCAGCGCTAATGAAGAGGTTAGTGGCGTGTTGCACTGCCTAGTACTTAGTAAATGAATTGTGTCGATGGCTGTCATCGTATCGATTAGAGCGTTGAGAAAGTCTGGGTTATTGGCGATTTATGACGCACTGACCCGGGCTGCTTGGTTTGTATGGCGCTGTTTTGCGAGGGATGTAAAAACTGCTACTTGCGATGAAATATTCAGTGCCATTTCTGCCTGGGATGTGCACGCGATGCACACTGAGAGCGCACCTGATTTCATTGGCAAGTGCCCCGGCGTGCACATTTGTATGCAGTGTGTGGGACGGTCGTGGTAAGAATGGTTATGGTATGAGATATGAAGTTTAATCGTTCCAGAGCGACATGGCCATTGAGGGCCGCTGTAGTCGAGGGCTCCGGCTTAATTTAGACTTAGTGGTGTTCTTTAACTCACAGTGATATCGCGCAGTACACGGGCGCCTTGCTTTTCCGCTCCAAATGCGGCCACTCCGGATGGAAACCAATTGAACAGCGCTAACAGACAGAACCTAAGCGAATAACACATGCAAAAGCGCTGACTAGCAACCAAATGATTTATTGCGTTTAATATTTTATGCTTTTAGTTTTGCTTGCTAAGTTTCCTTCATATTGCTGCCTTGCATTGTCATAATAAATCATTTGGTTTCTAGGCATGCACAGCATCTGTGCTGTTCTGTCATGTCTGTTTGCACTCTCAAATTTATTTCCATTAACCCGGGTCCTCAGTCTTATCAGCTGAGCACCTTAACCACTGAGGCACCCCAGTGGGACTGATGGCATTGTTGTGATATTCGGTGTGTTCTCTTCATATCATCGCTGGCATTTACAGGCAGCGTATCTCATCTTTCTGGCTTGCTCTCTGGTTTGTCATAACTTAAGTGCTGATAATCATACTTATGTGGCTTCTGTCCTTTAGTTTACTGCATGTACTTGATAGGTACAAATATTCCAAGGTGAAAGCCTTACTGGCCTCATTACAAGAAAAGCCGGCGGCATGTGCATGTGTGTGTTACTCGCAGAAGGTACAGAAAATTCCAGTGACGGCATGAAAAATAGGGTGATCTTATAAGTGGCCGTATAATGATTGTCTCGGCAAGCTGAGCACAGACATTTCAGACAGTCGTATATATCCCCCCCACTGGCTGACCTCAATATGACTTCAGTTTCACCGACTGCATTAACCCTTTCACTGCCAGGTTTTTTTACTCACATCTGCACACACCCTGCCGGGTTTTTTTTTGCATGTTAGTTTCCTGAAAAGTTTTTGCTAGTAACGCACTAAAATGCTCTGCAGGACATGTAGACATGTTTATTCAGGATAATCTTATAGATATTAGTTGTAATGAATCAAATCTTCCAGCACCAATCTGGCCTGTCGGATTTCCTCCTCTTACGCGGATTTTTCGGGGGGAGGGGGACTTCATCGCTGTCATCACTCGACAAGGCACTTAGGTGGGCGCCTTCTTCGTTCTCATTATCATTGAACTCCAAATTCACAAGCAATTTTGAATTTCTTCGTCCGTCAAAGGCGGAAGAGTGTGGCACAGAGCATCATGGCTGCTGTGCGTAGACCAAAATGAAGTCACTCGCATGTGGAAACATGCGCGCCATCTGTTGTTTAAAATTTACCCTACAAGATCAATGAATTTTTCGAGTTTCTCCATAAATGGAGCTACATGTTTGCATCGTTTTTTTTACACGAGTATTAACGGGAGCGGCAGGGGGTGAGTTAAAAAGCCAAAACGAGTTAACTCGGGATAGGCAGGGGGTGTGCATATGTGGTAGCCCGAGTTATCTCGGGAGTGGCAGATTAAGGGTTAATGTCAAAATTGTGAGGGACTGTTTGTCGTACTGCATTCCGGGTGGTGTCATACGATTTCTCATTGTATATAACTTTCATGTGCTAGTCAAAGTGGAAAGGCTGGCTAGGTGCTCTTGGTATGTAGAATGCATTTTTTTTTTCAGTGCAAAAAACACAGGACAAAGAAAGGACAGCATTTGTCCTGTGTGTATCTCCATTCTTCGCCGTGTTTTTTGCACTGAAAAAAAATGCATTCTATGTGCTAGTCAAGTTAGAGGCTAGCTTGCGACACGGATTCGAACCGATGACACATGCAGCTTCAACTGTATGCCTTTCCAGACTTTACTCTTTCTTTAACGCGCGGTTGAGGCGTCCACTGAGATGAAAGACAGTTGGTGTGCCATTTCCTTTTTGAAAAATCGAATTTTCTTGTTAAAATTGTGATGTAACTGCTTATCGTGCACCGTTGCGGTTGGCATCATACAATTTCTCGTTCCATATTACGTTTCTTAGTCAGGTTTGAGGCCAGCTCGCTACAGGTATTCAAATTGAGTGTCTGAGTGTTTCACTCGGAACTTTGTGGATTCAGAATTTGTTGAATCTGTTCGGAGGCGCATCTTCGTTTCATTTTTCAGTATGCAACCTGCGCCGAGGTCAAGCACTCGTGATGACTCACTAATGCTTTCGGCTTTACAGCACATAAGCAGTCTTAAGTCCCCTTCAGATTTTTTTTTTCACCTTGACATAGTACCAACTGCATATGATTTAATTGCCTCATTTCGTGCACAATGCAATACATGTGGCATTAGCAACATTAAATTTTAAAAAAGCCAACTGCCTGAGCTAACAGCCTCCATTAGTCAATAAGGACACCATCCAACCTTTACTTTTTGACTATGATATTTACTGTAATATTTTAGATCTCCCGTTCCCTTATGTAATGCCCCAACCTGAAGGATTTAAAAGCGAATAAATGATGTATAATAAGCTTTATAATAGGCTTTATAATATAAAATACAAAATATATAAAGGATTAAGCAATAGCTCTTGGCTTTCATGCATGGGCAACTAGAGATGCACTGCCATGCTTCAGGAGCATGGCCAAAGAGAAGAATCGCGCACCTACATTTGCAGGCCAGAAGACGTGAGGTAAGCTTCCATAATATCACTTTATTTGAGACTTATATTCTGCCAAAATGATTGTCTTTGTGAACACAGTGGCATTTTTTGCACTTCACACAATGCATGGCAAGGATGCTTGGGGCTTGTTCTCAGAGTTCACAAAGACATATGCTTTGGTGAAATAATATTCACAAATCATGACATTATCGAAGCTTTTGTATATCTTTAACTCCGCCACCAGGAACTCCTATAAGCATGATCATGTGAAGGAAAAACAAAGCTGATGGTGCACGCCCATGCTGTGTGTAAAGAATATTTGCATAGATTGAGAGCCTTGAGTGAAGCAACTGTGTTTTGAAAGCGCAAACCTTATCTGGATCTCACTAAGATAGTTGTAAGCCTGGCAGTTGGTCATCTGAGCTGCTCGGGCCCAAAAGATTGCCGTGACAAACATATGATATCAGGACGTGATGGCACATCAAGAAATGTGTACCTTCAATCTCTGCTATGTACATTTGTCAGTACCTAATGTTGCAGTGGGGCTTTAGACACTACGCAACTAAGGCCATAATGCATCAAATCTAAGGTGTGTACTATTTCAATAAGTGGTGAGGCTTTTGACATATACATTGGAACTAAGAAATGGAGTATAGTTTCTATTCTTCATTTAACGCACTGCTACATCAGTGGAGCTTTTCTAGCGGATATGCGACTCATTTTTACTAGCAGCAGCTCATAAAGAAGCAGCATGTGTTTTGTTTGCCAGCTTGGGAATTTCCTGTGAGAAACGATGAGTCACCAGCAAAATACTTTGTGTATATGCGTTTGTGTGTAAGGTGCAGGCATGATGGCACATTTTTAAGTAAGCCAGTAGCACGGTGCACAGAGTGGTATGCAACTGGTAGATCCACTATTGCACAAAGGCCTCTCCCATTGGTACTTTCGCGGTGTTCCTTGCCTGGATTAGTCAGAGCCCCTCTATCCCAATAGATTTTCTATCTTCGCCTCTCCTCCTTACCTCAGGTGCCCACAGAAGCACTTTGCTTCCTATGAAAGCCACTGTGTTATCAATGCAGACCATCTGTTCATGTTACATGGTCCTTCAAAGTTAATTTTTTTATGTTAATTTCAGATAAACTGTCATTGCATTAATTTTGTTCTCATATCAGTGATAGTACTACCAATTTATTTGCATAACACTGCATCTTGCTCAGTTAAGAACCGAATATTTAGTCTTCATATATTAACTCAATGTGTAAGTACTGGCAGGATACAACCGCTCAAACATCACATAAATTGTGAATATAAGGTTGTGGCATGTCTTAAATGTCATTATGTACATGTACAAATGTAAATTAATTGCACTCAAAAGAAAATTGCGGTGATACGGCAACCAAACCTGTGCCCCTAGGCCACTGAGGCATGTTTGTTCAACTTGGTTAAAGGGAGGCCTTGTGTGCCATGTCCAACAGTGTCCGTGTCTGCAGAGAGGACACCAGGCCACTGAAGGGAGCCATTAATGCTATCGTGCCATACCCTTAACGTGGAACCTCAGTGTCCTCAAAGTTTTTTTATTCGCAGCCATGTTCTCGGTGCGAAGGCTTGCGGGAAGAACTGACTTCAGTAAAAAGAAGAAATGAGGAGCTGGAGGCTGCCCATGGTATGTCATATCATCATGTTGCTGTTAAGGGCTGTGATAATGTTTATTGGTGTGCCTTGAGTTCAACCTGATAGTATAACGGGCTTCATAACTCATCTTTAATATACCTACTGTTAAAACGTCGTATGCTTTTTCGTGATGTGCCACTTTGTTGAAGCTTATTCTCAGTTTCCTATGCTTTGAAATGGCTATTGTCTTGCTGATCACTTGCATGTAATTGTCTAATGTACAGCTGCTACTATAAGCAAGTTATAAATCAACTCTTTTAGCAGGCAAAAATTATAATCATGCGGCTCATTCATGCCATTCTTTAGTAGAGCACCATGGTAGATGGCCACACTAGAAAACAGCTCGCAAAATGTGGAGTTATGCTGTCACTTCAGTTCTTTATATTTTGGTAAACTGCTCTTTCAGACTGTCACAAAGTTAAAAAAAAAAGAAAAAAATTGTTGATGACTTGAAAAGCATTGACACAAGCTCCACAGTGCGGCCGTGCCCCCAGGTAAGTTCTTCCCCTTACAAGCTATTACATCTTCTGGATGGGAACAGGGTTTTACCATACACACTTGTGTAAAGGCTGCTTTCCCGAACTTGACAGCCGATAATTAAAAAAATAAACTTTGGAAAGAGAAATATCTTTCCACTTGTGTATGGTTTTCCTCACGTGGCACGGTCCATGGGGCGATACCGGACGTCAACAGCTGCCTGCAACAAGTGGTATGACTGTGCCGACAATATATTTCATTTAGGCTCCACCTAGAATTGCTGTTAGGTGAAGGCTTTGCCACCATGCAGCAGTATCTCTGTGCCTTTGAACTTGTCTTGCGTAATATGTGTTGGCCCCAGGAAAGATAAAAATGCAAGCATGACTTTTACATCCGACACGAAGGCCAGGGTGAAGTGCACCCAATCTAGCAGAAGTGTCTCCTACAGAGGCATGCTTGCTATCGGTGCATTAGGCAGTGGTGGTCTGTTAGCATGCCACTCACTCGATGTCTCTTTTCCTGGCGTGCTTCACATCAGTGCCATTGTGAGAGGTGCTTTGAAGCTTTATTTTATTTATTTATTTAAATAAAGCTTCAAAGACCTTTCACAGTGGCTTTGAATCGAAGCACGCCAGGAAAACAGACACTGAGTGAGTGGCATGCTATCAGACCACCGTTGCCTAATGCACCGATAGCAAGCATGCCACTGTAAGAGACAGCTAGCTGCCCCTTTGGCAGCGAAGCAAGTGGGTATCCGTTCCAGGTGAGAGCCACCTTGCATTGGTGGGTGTGGGTTACATGCGCTAAGTGTAGCTTCAAACCGTCACCCAAACCACTGCAGTGACTCCAAATAACTAGCATGGATATTAAGAATTGTTGGGCATACTGAACTGTTCCTAGATATTTTGAATATACACAGGATATTTTACTTCATAGTATATCGAGTGCAGTTTGCCATAAAACTGATGTATCGAACTGTCAAGCACCAAGCTGCTCCCGCATGGGCGACAGGTGGCAGGCTTTGCCTTGCTAAACGAGTAACTGGCGGTGCCGGTGCGGCAAGCAGCACGGTTCACACTTGCACTTTTTAACAGCACCACAAAAGCTTAGTGGCAGGAACTGTGCGCAGCCAGGCAGTCAGCACCATTTTGCTGCTCTCGTACCCATGTATAGTGTCCAAGAACTAGCAGCATGGCATTTTGTTGCCTTCCAGTAGCCATTCTATCTTTACGTCAGCTATCATGGCATTGGCAATAACTACGATAGTTTTCATTCTGTCGTTTAATTTTTCACACAACACTGCTGTAATGTGGGGTTGCCACACGAACTGGCGTTTGGCATGGTTTGAGACAGCGCTAGAGCTTCGGGATAGGTCTCTCCCAGTTGCCATCCTCTCACTGATGCATTGCACTTCTCCTGCACAAGCTTTAGCGAAATTTTACATTTCGCATATTTAAAGTATTTAATGATTTTTTATCTCTTGTACAATGCGGTTCGATTGTATTATGGCCCAAAGACATCTCATTGCTTTTCACACGTGACGTGGCTTACATTGCATTGATGGGAAGCTAAACAAAGGTTCTACACTATACTGCTTGTCAGAGAATACCGTTGTAATGAATGTTTTGTATTGTATTGTTTTGTTGTATTAGCCTAAGATAAGTACCAGCCTTGCTATACCGGGTTCTCAATCTTTAGCATCTGGGAACCCCAAGCAGCTTTTAAAATGTGCTGAGCGACTCGTGTGTTTTGATGGCTATCCCTTCCTGCCTTATCAAAAAAAAAATAATTCGAGAAACCCAATTTGAAAGCCTCTACTTTGTACTAATGCTTTGTCTTGAAATACTCACTTTTTTTGCTGTCTTTCTTGTGCAGTTTTTGCAGCCCTGCTCCTAGAAATTCTTCCCACAAGCCATACTTGCAATGCATTGCACTTTAGATTTTAATTTACCTAAAAGAAAAATGTTTGCCTTGTATCGGCACTTCTGATTTACAGCAGCTAGGCTGTAGCCAGCTTTCTTCTATAGTGCTAAACAGTTGAGGCAACTCGCACCCAGTTAGTGCATTTATACGCGAATGCATCACTTGTGCGAGATTTTTCGATTAAAGGACATCCGGATTATAGGACAGTTTCGCGAGGACCGCCCACTGAAAGTCTTACAATAGAGTTTCTACTGCATGCAAGAACTGAAAGCATCTGTGGTCACCTTCTGGCTGACATGAACGTGATCCTTTTGATCCGGGGCCCTAGAAGTCACGTTGACTAGGAAAGCTAGTCTTGTGAGGGAGGTGAGGGGGGGGGGGCGTAATAGGAGGAATAGAGAGTATTCAGTGATGTCTAGTGGCCGCCATTTTGTTTTACATGAAGCATGAGCAAAGGCAGTGTTGCGTGCTTGACTGTGTAGTCGAGAGTTTGATGGAGATCCGTCTGGTCAGGCATGGCAATGAAATGAAGTAGCAGTCACTGACCATAGTCAAAAAGAGGGAAAGAAGTTTCGACGCCCGTACGGCTTTCTTATGCACAATGAGCAGGATGAGAGCAGTGGCAAATTTATAAGCGAAGAACGTGACGTAACGATAGGGCATAGGTGCTTGGCATGGAGTTGGCGTTCTTGTTTAGTCGCTTGCATCGTCTGGATGAATGGTGATTCCAGCAGAAGGCACGTCCTCAGGTTCGTTTCTTTCCATCAATCTGATGGCCAGTGTTGTGTGCATGGCCCGCATGCCTGTCGGCAAGCTACGGAATCAAAAATGAACGTAAAAGACCGACTACCAAATGAACAGTTTCTAGGAGTCATCTACAAGATACCATGCCTGAACTGTAATCATGCTTACATCGGTGAGACAGGAAAGTTCTCAAGACTTGCAAAGGAGCATCAATGTGATATGACGAACCACAACCATGCCACAAATGCTGGTGCTAGCGGGGGATCTTTCCTTCATGGAACTGGGTACGGAGAAGCATTGCGCGCAATTCTTTCTGGGCCACGAGCGAGTGATAGTTGTCTCTTGCGGTGCTCATCCTGGAAAATATCACGTGACTGCTCTCTAGGGGCTCCTGGTCCTGTCGGATGGCATCGCTATTTGCCTTCTACTACACCGAATTTGGCGGCTTCCATGCAGAGCATGAAGGCAGAGATATCATATAGCTCACGAGAGGGTATAAAGCAAGAATTCTATTGAAACCAGCACTACTGCTAGAATTGTGTATTACTACATTAGCTTTGAAAAACAGCTTGTAAAAATTGAAAATGCATGACAACATGTCAAGCAAGCCGCTCTAGTTCATTCTGGTCCAAGTATATTGGCATAATTACAATAAAACTTTGAAGGAAAATAACGCAGTAGTAATAGTTTAGGTCTGGGGCTGTAATAGACCACTGAAATAAGTTGCATTCTGTAATGTGTGCAAGACTGGCCATGACTCATAGGGACTAGGACTGAACATTGCTGCTGCAGTCAGCCCATTAAACACTGAGTGTCCCAGGAAACTGCAGCAAGAGTGCCAGTTGCCACTTGGCCCATTTGGTAAATGTTTGGGATGAAAAGTACTGAAGGGGTCAAGATAGCATCTGTTTTCGGCTTGTGTTTTCATATCTTGTGCTATATACAGGGTGTTGAAAGTTAGACTTTATTGATTTTTTTAAGACATGCGAATCGCTGTACGATAATGCCACTTTTGCTCCGTGGTAATGCGGCCTGTCGGACACAAATTGTGGTAATAATTGTCTGCATAAATTCACTAATTAGCTAAAAATCATTAACTTTTCATTGTCTGAAGTTAGCGACGCATGTCTAAACTTTCATCCCAGTTCATCTAATTTCGCATGCGAGACTGCAGCTCTCGGTATGAAGCACCTCTCTCGTGTGACGCAGCTTTTGCATATGGCAGTCTGCCTTGCAAGAGCGACCGGCGATGCGGGACTTTTCGTGATTCATTGGTTTCGCGCGCCAAGAAGGAAAACGCTGCTGAGAACGAAAAGTCATCTGCGTCGCCGCTCACTCCACACTCTTGCAAGGCAGAGTGCCATACGCAACAGCTGCATCACACGAGGGAGCTGCTTCATGCCGAGAGCTGCTGTCTCGCATGCGTAATTAGATGAACTGGGACGAAATTTTAGACATGCTTGTCTTAGGGCACAGGCCTGTTACTAAAATTGTACCAAATGGAATAGCCCTGAAAATCAAATGCCTCCAAGTTCTCAATATAAATATGCACACTAACTTCAGGCAATAAAAAATTAATCAATGATTTTTAGCTAACTACTGAATTTATGCAGACAATTGCCCAATTTTTGTCCACCAGGCAGCATTACCACGGTGCAAAAGCGGCATTATCGTACAGCAATTCGCATGTCTTAAAAAAATCAGTAAAGTCTAAGTTTCAACACCCTGTATAATTATGAGACTAGGCCTCTTAGCACTGTGAAGCATGGAAACAGAAAAGGACATTATCAGGCATTGCCACTTTTTCACTCCCCCCCCTCCGAAAATACAGGAAAGGAAAGATCAGTTCGGATAGTCAAGGTTTTTTTTTCATTGCTGTGGTGAATAAACACGGGCTCCAATGACCTTTATTCATTCCCACCTTGTCCATTGTCCGGGCAGTGAGCTTCCATATTAACGAGGCATAAATATGATGCAAAAATTTGGTCTCCAGAAGAACTGTCCCTAATTACAGTTGTCCATATTAACAGGGGTCATATTACTGGTGCACGACTGTGCTCAGTTGCATACATCAGGTGCAACGCTCTTAAATCTAGCACTCTTGTTTGCGCTGCAAATATCCACGATACAAAAGTAGTGCATTCCTTGTGGTGTGCAAAAAAAAAATAAATGCCTTGCCTGCAGGCTTGCTGCACGATACATTTGTCATGAGCTTGAATAAATGCGCCCTTGTTGCTGACAACCTGTCGCACTCTGTGCAAAGTCTCTCTATGCACTCGCACACTGTGCACTCGGTCACAGAGCAAGCGTGGAGTAACACACCTCCCTGTGTTTTTTTTCCTGCAGACTACTGCTGTACATTTCAGTGTTGCACCTGATGTATGAAATGGAGTATAATTTCTATGCATCGTATCCTACGGGGAGACTGCCCTTAAATTTCCTTGGGTGCAGCTTGATTCACCATTAGGCTACCTGTGAGGCCAGCTTCTTTGAGTCTCCAAATGATGACACCAGCAACACGATGTGCATGCTCTATCCCAAACCACCTCTATCCCAAAGCTTCATCGCATGATTCAGTATTCATGGCCACAGAGCTTGCATACAGGACGTGACCACCTGGTGACTCACGACGCAGTGTTAAAGAAGTCAGATGCATCCACATTTTAATGCGAGAACATGTCGGAAAAGGTTGTCCGGTGTCGACGTTAGACACCATTTGAAGCTTCACAGCCAAAGAAGCCGCTCAAGGTCATGTGACCTTGTGATGTCATCACAATCTGACTGCCAGATTGTGAGCAAACTGACTTCCATGGCAGGTGGAAGTTAAATTTGTTCTTAGTCGGGAGAGGTTGCTTGGAAAGAGCAACCACACCGATGACAGCACCTGCCATTGGAGGGCACTGGTGCATCACCTAACCGCTGCACCATTGCACCAGGAGTGTTGTGAAGGCTCCCAAGGAGATATGAATGTAGAATCAAGAATGCCCAATTCCACATATGGGGGCATTAACCCACCGCAATCACACCATACCCTTAAGGCGGAGCTCAAGTGTACCCTCCAATTTCTTTGTGCATGTTATTCCAATTTGTGATTATCTTTAAGTTTACATCACAAGAAAAGTCTCAACAACGGACTCTTTTCTTGCTGCAGAAACTGTGTGGTAGTCGGGACTGTGGGTGGAACTTCACTGCAGATTTAAGTTCTGTCCGACCAGAGTGGCTAATTTTAAGCTCATTGTGTTAAAATTTGTTAGTTATGATGGTGGCAATTAAAACTGTCAAGAGTGTGTGAGCTTTATGTCAAATTATTGATCTGCTTGCGTGCTTCTTTGCGCAGGCTTCACTGTCCGGGAGTTTAAGGCGGACCCTATCCGCCTGAAGAGCAGCCTGTCCTCCCTGCTCTCTCGGGAAATTAAATAATTAATAAAGTAAGAGTGCATGAAAAACCTTCTTGTATTTTTGCATGTTTTGCAGCACATTTCACAATCAAGTCTTTGAGACTTCAGTCTATAAACTGTTGTAAAGAAGCTAAGGTGTGGGGAGTATTTCTACCTACTTCTCCATGTTCCCCTAAGAATGCACTAGTCAATTATAGAGGTTCCGTAACTACACTGTAGGCTGTATTGAGATCTACTGGATCTCCTGAGCGAGTTGCAAAAGACATTCATTAAAGTATTTCTGCAGCAGTGCATTCTTTGTGTTCCTAAAGAATGCGGTGGTGAATGAGTTATTGAAACTCATTCGGTAATACTTATAGAGGTTCAATAACTACATTGTAGGCTCTATTGAGGAAAGCTTAACAAACTTTTATTGGGTCTCCTTAGAGAGTAGCAAAAGACACTTTAATTAAACTGTTTCTATAGCACCACCTCATCGTGTTTCTATAACAATACGGTGGCCAGTTAGTTATTGAAACTCATTCGGTAGTACTTATAGACGTTCTAATGTAGAGGTTATAGAGGTTCAATACCTACACTGTAAGCTCTATTGAGGGAAGCTTAAAGAACTTCTACAGACAGTTGCAAAAGACACTCATTAAAATATTTCTATTGAAACACCATACCCAAATTCTACACAGATTCAAAAGCAGCACGTTACAGTGAGACGAGTGCACTCTAAAGGATTTCTAAACAGACTCCTTAAGGAGTTTCTAAAGCAAGTCATTAAAGTGTTTCTTTTAAAGGACATTACCAGTGTTCCTATAACAATGCGGTGGCCAATTCATTATAGAAACACAGTACCCAAATTCTATACAGATTCAAAAGCAGCACGCTACAATTAAACGAGTGCACTCAAAATGATTTCTAAACAGACTCCTCAAGGAGTTTCTAAAGCAAGTCATTGAAGTGTTTCTTTTAGAGGACGTTATCCATGTTCCTATAACAATGCGGTGGCCAATTAGTTATTGAAACTTGAAAGTTATTGAAAGTTATTGAAAAATTTCGTACAGATCTAAAAGAACACATTACATTCCAATGAGTAAATTTTAAAGATTTTCTAAATAATCACACAAGCAATTTTTGTAAGGGTCTGCCGTGGTCGGGAACGAGCCTCGCGCTCGTTTCTGTCCGTTTAGCGCGGTAGAAATGAAGCGATCTCCATGAAAAGAATTTTCGCACTTGCCTTCAATGCCGTTATGGTCCTCGAGATTCGCGAGTGGAGGGAAGGGGTTGGTGCACGGCCGGAGCAGCATCCTTTCAGGCATACCAACGGCGGCCGCATTGCCCGTTGGGGTCCCCGGCGTGGACGGGGCGGCCGAGTTTCCTGGTGCCTGCTGGTCCATTTCCTCGGGAACGTCGCTTTGTGGTTCGGGGCAGTCCGGTGAGGCCATGCCTGAAGAAAACCGAATAACTTGGATGGCGTAAGCCCTAGCAGCGGTAGCCGCCGGCAGCAGGCCGGACGGCGGGGGCGGTGACGGGCTCAGATAGCAGTGTCCCAGATAGCAATCACTGCAAGCGGGACATAACAGTCCGGTTCGGCAGGAGCGCGCTCGCAAACGCGTCCGTCGCTCTCTGTGGCCGGAAGTCGAATCGTCATCAATAGAACGATGGCAGTGAACTCTTGTTGAATTTGTTACATGAGGCACGAAAAAAACGGCAATGTAACTGCTAATACGCCGTTCGTTGTAATTCTAACTCTTCAAGCAGGCTGCTTTTTGTGCAGTAGTGAGTCAAAACAACGTATCAGCGTTTACATCACAGTTTTTCCGAGCTTCACGTGGCCTAAACTTCAGATGCATGTCACTGCCATCGTTCGGTTCATGACACCGGAACAGCATGGGAGAATAGGTTGTTTTCTAAACTATTCATTGTCTGTAGGCGAATACCACACGATGATCTGGGTATACTAATATCTCTTTGAAACAAAACACGCAATAAAATTATTTCTGTATAGTCCTTTAAGCACCGATTGGTTGGTTGGTTTATGGGGTTTAACGTCCCAAAGCGACTAAGGCTATAAGAGACGCCGTAGTGGAGGGCTCCGGAAATTTCGAACACCTGGGGTTCTTTAACGTGCACTGACATCGCACAGTACACGGGCCTCGAATTTCTCCTCGCCACGGCCGGGATCGAACCCGCGTCTTTCGGGCCAGCAGCCGAGCACCATAGCCACTGAGCCACCGCGGCGGCTTAAGCACCGATTGAGAATACGTTTGTTTTCTTTGCGCCATTTACCACACTTATATGAAACAGTACCGCAACTACCCAACAACGCTGTGGTGATGGTTTTTGAGGACAGTAAATGGCACAGTAACGGTCTCACTTCTCTATGGACACTTCCAGCGCGCCGTAAGGAAAGGGAAGAAGTTGGGAGTGAAAGAAGAAAAAGAGAAACAGGTGCCGTAGTGGAGCTCTCTCGAATAATTTGTACCAACTAGAGATCTTTAACTTACACTGACATCGCACAGAACACGGGTGCGTTTTGCGTTTCGCCTCCATCGAACTCCCAGGTACACCGAATAAGTAGCCAAGCGCCCTAAACATCGATGCACCGCAGTGGGTAAGACAGCATTTACTTTTGTAAGCGTTCTTTGGCTCACACAGCAGATACTAAATAAAGCCCCTAACGATGGGTGAGTAGTGCAATAAAAAAATGCCTAATTGGCTGTGGAGCTCGGCTGCTTAATTCAAAATTGCGGGTTCGATCCTAGCCTCGAGGGCCGCATTTTGATGGAGGCGAAATGTAAAAACGTGTGTGCGCTGTCGTAAGTTTTAAAAAAAATGGCAATGGTTTAACTCTTTTAAACTTAATTAAACACAGCGAAAGCTCCATTACACTTGGCTACGCTTGGGTAAACGCCTGGAGCGCCTCACCGGCGTATCAGGCACACTGTCAGCCACGCTGTCATCCATGGCAAAACTGCATGCGAGAGCGGCATTGCCTCCTTAAGCAAAGACCGAGTCACGTGCATAATCACTTGAATACATCTGGCGAAGCGGTGGTCGGCGCATCACGGTCGGAGCAGCGGCGTAGCGGCTGCACCTGCGGCGAGTTGCGTGACCTTGCGTCACAGCCACACCTCCGGCGCTCCTCCTTGCTGAAGGTCTAAGTGCCACACCCGACCACCTTGGCGAAGCATGATGTAGTAGAGCATTCGCTCCAAAAACCTCAGCTGGTCTAGATTAATCTGGAGTCCTCCACTACAGCGTCCATCATCTAGAACCCCCTTACAAAAATGCGCATAGTCGCAGTTAACTATTTATAGAGTTTTTATGGTGTCAATAAGCAGTCTACTAATACTCACTTCCTCACAAATCTACACGTTAAAAAGTCAATATCTTCTTGACTGATATTGCTCAAAAAGTTTATTGAAAACAGCTTTATTAAAACTCTCACAACAAAGTATCGATTCGCAGCTGGAGTCAATAAACAGTCAATTATATTCAAGTCGTTAGGAGTTTATTCGTTAAAAAGTCTGTATTTTCTTGAGTGACATGATGTAATAGAAAGTAAATTGACTACCGCTTAATAAAAACTCCCGCTTCAAAACATTAATTCACAGCTTAGAACCAACCACAACCACCACTCAAGCAATTCTCCCCTCAGTATAACAAATTTTAATCGTATTATATTGTCACGTTGTAGTGACGGCAGTCCAGCGGTCGGCTGCTGACCCGAAAGACACGGGTTCGATCCCGGCCGCGGCGGCTAGAATTTCTTTGGAGGAGAAATTCTAGAGGCCCGTGTACTGTGCGATGTCAGTGCACGTTAAAGAACCCCAGGTGGTCGAAATTTCCGGAGCCCTCCACTACGGCGTCTCTCATAGCCTTAGTCGCTTTGGGACGTTAAACCCCATAAACCAAACCAAACCAGTCCAGCGGTCAGGAAGACACCAGAAATACTTGCAAACGAAGCTCTTTATTTGGGCTGACTTGCGCCCACAAAAGAACTGACTCACTCGGTGCCGGCGTAAGCAACAAGCGTGCTCGTCAATCGTCGAACTACGAATACCCGCTGCTCGCGGCATCGTTCAATTTAAAGCCGGCAAGGAAACTTCGAGATAACAGGTCGAGATCATCTAGAGTAATCTAGAGACACGTAGATGCAGCTGTTCATGGCTGTGAACAATCGAGATAAGTCCGGTCGCTTCTCGCGTCAAGAACAAAAATGATAACAGCCCTTTCCTGCAGCCTCGAGCGTGAACGAACAAACACTACAATGATACGTGGCATTACCCCCCTTCCAAAGAAGCATCGTCTCGATGCTTTAAAATGAAAATAAACACGGAAAATGAAACTTCGAGTGCTTTAGCGTTCATAATATGGCTTCAGGCGTACGCCATGTACGACTTCCGGGCGAGGGCGGCGTCGCTGAGATGCTGTCGTGGCGTCGGGGATGACTTCATAGTCGAGATCACCGATCCGACGGAGAACCCTGTACGGGCCATAGTAGCGTCGCCGCAACTTTTCGCTCAATCCACGGCGGCGAACTGGCGTCCATATCCAAACCCGATCACCTGGCTTGTAATGCGTGTCTCGTCGGCGCAGATTGTAGCGTCGGGCGTTGGTGTGCTGCTGGTCTTGAATGCGAAGCCGCGCAAGTCTTCGGGCTTCCTCGGCGCGATGAAGGTAGGCGGCGACGTCGAGATTGTCTTCGTCGGAAGCGTGCGGGAGCATTGCGTCGAGTGTTGTCGTGGGCTTCCTGCCGTATACCAGCTGGAATGGGGTAAACCTGGTTGTCTCCTGGACGACAGTATTATAAGCGAAGATCACGTAGGGCAGAATGGAGTCCCACGTCTTGTGTTCGGCGTCGATGTACATGGAGAGCATGTCTGCGATGGTCTTGTTCAGACGCTCTGTGAGTCCGTTGGTTTGTGGATGATAGGCAGTGGTCCTCCGATGGCTTGTCTGGCTGTAGTTTAAAATGGCTTGCGTGAGCTCCGCTGTAAACGCCGTTCCTCTGTCTGTGATGAGCACTTCCGGGGCGCCGTGTCGCAGGAGAATTTGTTCGACAAAAAATTTTGCGACTTCTGTTGCGGTACCACTAGGCAACGCTTTTGCTTCGGCGTAGCGGGTCATGTAGTCGGTGGCCACGATGATCCACTTGATTCCTGATGAAGAGGTCGGAAAGGGGCCGAGGAGGTCCATCCCTATTTGCTGAAAGGGCTTAGTTGGCGGTGGTATGGGGTTCAGGAGTCCGGCTGGTCTAGTCGGAGGCGTTTTGCGTCGCTGACACTCACGGCACGTTTTCACGTAATGGGAAACGTCGGTAGCTAGCCGTGGCCAATAGTACTTCTCCTGGATGTGGTGCAACGTGCGAGCAATCCCGAGATGTCCTGCAGTCGGCTCATCATGACATGCCTGCATAATTTCTTGCCTGAGATTTTTGGGCTCGACAAGAAGATGCACTGTCCTGTTCGGCGCGAAGTTCTTCTTCAGGAGGACATTATTGTAAAGGACGAAGGACGACAGTTGCCGCTTGAACCCTCGGGGAGGCGATGCGGTCTTGCCTTTCAGATAATCAACTAGGCTTTGCAAGTCAGGATCCGAGTGCTGCTGCTGCGCGAAACTGCTGGCGCTTACCGGTCCTAAGAAAGCGTCGTCGTCTTCCTCTTCGGGTGCTGCGTCGACAGGAGCTCGTGACAAGCAGTCTGCATCGGAATGCTTGCGGCCAGATTTGTAGACTACAGTTATGTCGAATTCTTGAAGACGCAGGCTCCAACGAGCAAGGCGGCCGGAGGGATCTTTCAAATTGGCCAGCCAGCACAGAGCATGGTGATCACTCACAACCTTGAATGGTCGTCCGTATAGGTAGGGGCGAAATTTGGACGTGGCCCAAATAATGGCGAGGCATTCTTTCTCTGTCGTCGAATAGTTGGCTTCGGCTCTCGATAGTGAACGGCTAGCGTACGCGATAACTTTCTCCTGTCTGCCATTTTTCTGAACGAGGACCGCTCCTAAGCCCACGCTGCTTGCATCGGTATGAACTTCGGTTTCGGCGTTTTCATCAAAGTGCCCGAGCACAGGAGGGGACTGTAAGCGGCGCTTCAGCTCGTTGAAAGCTTCCTCTTGTGGCCTTTCCCATTTAAAAGGCACGTCAGCCTTGGTAAGTTGAGTCAAAGGTTCAGCGATGCGCGAAAAGTTCTTGACGAATCGTCGGTAATAAGCGCACAATCCAAGGAATCTGCGTATAGCCTTCTTGTCATTAGGCTGTGGAAACTCTGCGATCGCAGCCGTCTTCTGGGGGTCTGGGCGAACTCCATCCTTGCTTACGACGTGACCAAGGAACAGCAGCTCCTCGTAGGCGAAGTGGCACTTCTCTGGTTTCAGTGTCAGGCCTGAAGACTTGATCGTTTCCAGCACTATCCGAAGCCTTCTGAGGTGGTCTTCAAAGCTTGAGGAGAAGACAACAACGTCATCTAAGTAGACTAGGCAAATCTGCAACTTCAAGCCTGCGAGCACCGTATCCATTACTCGCTGGAACGTCGCTGGGGCAGAGCAGAGGCCGAATGGCATCACCTTGAACTCGAAGAGTCCGTCTGGCGTGATGAACGCAGTCTTCTCGCGATCTCTTTCGTCGACTTCAATTTGCCAGTAGCCGCTCTTCAGGTCCATCGATGAGAAGTACTTAGCGTTGCACAGCCGGTCCAGTGTATCGTCGATGCGGGGGAGGGGGTAGACATCCTTCTTCGTAATGTTGTTCAGGCGGCGGTAATCGACGCAAAAGCGAAGGGTGCCGTCTTTATTTTTCACTAGGACGACCGGTGCTGCCCAGGGGCTCCTCGATGGCTGTATGACGTCGTCACGAAGCATTTCCTCAACTTGCTTGCGGATAGCTTGGCGTTCTAGCGGCGATACGCGGTAGGGGCTCTGTCGCAGTGGTCGCGCGTGTTCGTCTGTGACAATGCAGTGCTTGGCAAGCCGGGTTTGTCGCACATTCGATGCTGATGAGAAGCAATCGGTGTACCTTTGAAGAAGACTGCGTATTTGGTCTTGTCTGCTCCGGGGTAATGCCGGGTTGATGGCCTTGGTCAGATGGTTCTGCGGGTTGGTCGGGGAGGGCAAATATGTCTCTGATGTCTGGCAGCTCGTCTAGAAAGGCAATCGTCGCACCTTTGTTCAGATGCCGGTATTCTTCGGTGAAGTTGGTTAGCAGCACCTGGGCTTGGCCATTTCGGATTTCGACGACTCCCCTCGCGACGCCCAATCCTCGATCCAGGAGTAACTGGGTGTTCCCCTCGATAACACCTTCGGCATTTTCGATGTCTCCAGTACCTATGCCGACGAGAACACTTGATCGGGGTGGCACGCTCAATGCTTCATCGAGGACGTTTAAGGCAACGTGATGAGTCGCGCTCGTCGCAACAGGTATGGCTTTTTCCGTGGAAAGCTTGATCGACTTAGATCGAAGGTCGATGATCGCCCGATGTTCGTTCAGGAAGTCCATTCCCAAAATCACGTCTCTCGAGCATTGCTGTAGGATCAGGAAGGTTGTCGCATAGGTTCTCCCATTTACAGTAACTCTCGCGGTGCAGCGTCCTGACGGCGTAATCAGGTTGCCACCTGCGGTGCGGATCAGCGGGCCATCCCAGGTTGTTGTTACCTTCCTGAGTCGGACAGCGAGTCGCCCACTCATGACGGAGTAGTCAGCTCCGGTGTCCACCAAGGCAGTAACTGCGTGATCGTCGATCATAACTTCAAGGTCACTTGTCCGCGTTTTCGCATTGCACGTTGTCTTCGGTGTACGATCTCGGCTTCGTCGAGTAGTGAGGCTGCGGTCGGCGTACTCCGACGTTACTTCACTGGGCAGCGGTAAAAGCTTCAGGTCTGGCCGCGTCGTCGTCGTCGTCGGTGTTGTCGTCGTCGGTGTCGTTGTCGTAGTTGAGGCATGGTCTTGAGTACTCGTCGATGGAGGATCTTTATCATTGCGCTTAGAAGCAACCTCACCTCCAGAGGCTGCTTTATTTAGTTTAACCTTCGGGGGCTGGGGGAGCGTCCACGCACGGCGTAACCTCGGCTAGGAGATACAAAGCGCGGGGACGATGGCGACGGGGAACGTGATAGGCGGCTCGGCGATGAGTATTCTTCCCGACGCAAAAACTCCTCGATTTCGGCTGGTCGCTGGCCGGGTCGGGGTCGTGGAGCGTCGTAAGAGAACCCTCGTATGCCCAGTCTTCTGTATGGGCAGTGCCGGAGGACGTGACCGGCTTCTCCACAGTGGAAGCATAGTGGGCGGCGCTGGTCGGGAGTTCTCCACTCGTCGTTTTTCCTCGGCTGCGCGCGTCGCTCGTAGGACGGGCGGGTTGGGGCGAGTGGACGGCGGTCTAACGCAGCTGGCTGAGGGCGATAGGGGCTTGGGTCCCGTTGTCGAGGTGCAGGACGGCGCACAGCTGCGGCGTAACTCATGGCTGGGGGCTGCAGAGGCTGCGTGGGTGTCGGCGTCACACCCAAGGCCTGTTGAACCTCGTCCCGGATGACGTCAGTGAGCGATGAAATTTGCGGCTGCGTTCCCGTTGGCAGCAATCGTCGGAGCTCTTCTCGTACTACTTGGCGTATAACCTCCCGCAGGTTATCGTTGTTAGCGGCGTCCAGGCAGTTTGCTGAAAAAACGCGATGCTGGCGCTCATATTGGCGGGCTCGGGCGTCAAGTGTTTTTTCCATCGTGGAGGCCTCTTCTATGAATTCCGCCACGGTTTTCGGTGGGTTCCGTACGAGGCCGGCAAAGAGTTGTTCTTTAACTCCTCGCATAAGCAGCTTGACCTTTTCTTCTTCCTTCATGTTCGAGTCGGCACGCCGGAAGAGACGCTTCATCTCCTCAGTGTACACTGCAACGGTCTCGTTTGGGTGTTGTATGCGAGACTGTAGCAGCTGCTGGGCTCTCTCCTTTCTCACGACGTTTGTGAAAGTCTTGAGAAGCTGCTCTTTGAAGGTTGCCCAATTCGCGAGGCTGGCTTCCTCATTCTCAAGCCAGACTCTTGCTGGTCCCTCCAGGGCAAAGAAGACGTACCTAAATTTCATGGCATCGTCCCAGTTGTTAAAGACAGCCACTCGGTCGAACTGCTCCAGCCATTCTTCGGGGTCGGCGCCAGGCGAAGCGTCGAAGGTTGGTGGCACCCGGGGCTGCTGCAGAATGATTGGAGTCGTCGTCTGGGGCAAGCTCATGGTGGACGTTGCTGCTGGCTTTCGCTTCCGGGTAGGGTCCGGCAGATTCCCGAAATCTGGTGCGTCCCCTTGCAGGCGTCGGCTAGCGCGGTGGACTGGACTCAGGTCCTGCGGTTGATGACTCAGAGGGCTGGCGTCACGGCTTGTAGGGGGTGTCCGGAACATGAAAGGCTACCCAGCACCTCCACCAGATGTCACGTTGTAGTGACGGCAGTCCAGCGGTCAGGAAGACACCAGAAATACTTGCAAACGAAGCTCTTTATTTGGGCTGACTTGCGCCCACAAAAGAACTGACTCACTCGGTGGCGGCGTAAGCAACAAGCGTGCTCGTCAATCGTCGAACTACGAATACCCGCTCCTCGTGGCATCGTTCAATTTAAAGCCGGCAAGGAAACTTCGAGGTAACAGGTCGAGATCATCTAGAGTAATCTAGAAACACGTAGATGCAGCTGTTCATGGCTGTGAACAATCGAGATAAGTCCGGTCGCTTCTCGCGTCACGAACAAAAATGATAACAGCCCTTTCCTGCAGCCTCGAGCGTGAACGAACAAACACTACAATGATACGTGGTAATATCAACTGTAGTGGAGAGGTCATGATGTCAGAGTTGGCGATAGGTTACGACTTTAAAAATAGCGCTGATATGTTTTGCCGAAAGTTATTTAATGGCAGTGTAAAATGAAATGTCTGAACACAGTATATTTTATTGCACTGAGGAAGAACCGAGGTATAAAAATTACTCGAGCTGGAATTGCAAAACAGAGCAGTGATCGCTTTCATTGGTTCAATTAAGCTGTTGAATATCATTTGTTGCATGAAGGAGTGTGACATACATTCCCTTAAGCTCCTTCAGATAGGTTTTCAGCACATTTACTTCAAATGTACAGCACACGCATCTTATCATACTGACGCAAAACATACATAGAGATGGAACTCATACAATCCAACAGCATATTGTGCAGCAGCATGAGGAAATGGCAAATGCTTATGTGCTTGGATACACACTCTATAGTGTAAGAAAGATCTGTGGACCCTTTAAGTACGAGACCTCCTGCAGGTGGCGCATGCATGACAACCTGCACACCAACTGTGCGAGGCTGTGGAGCGCTAACCATTTGTATTAGCATGATATGGAAAGCAAGTTCCTAAAAAACAGTGTATAAAAACTCAAATCCTACGAAGTTTACTCACTCAAAAACAAATACATTGCTTGATGCGACCCAATTGGAAATCTGTTGAATGCAGATTGATTCAAACTTACCTAACAAAAAACCAATATAGAAAGAGGTCAAGTTTCCTCACTGATTATAAAAGCAACCAAAGCTTAAAGATGAGAGAAGTCAACAGCCACAGAAACCAAGGAGCACCGGGGATGTTTTAATTAATTTTTTTTTGTGGTGTTGTTCAAGTGAGACTATTACTGAATATGTTGTCGCTTAAAGCTAATTGATTAGAAAAGCAGAAGAAAAACAATCACATGCCGCCGGTGGGATCCGAACCCACGACCTGCGAATTACGCGTCCGGTGCTCTACCTCTGAGCTTCGGCGTCGGCTGTCAAACCTTGTGCTTTCGGGGGTATTTATGTTTACAAATAACCTAACCTTGAGAGTGTTCGTCAGCGCCACCCACGTTCGTAAGCGGCGGACGTGGAACGTCCTGAGTTACCGCTGGTGTGACGTAGAACGCCATCGAACGGCGAGGGTGGAAGCTGTGTGAGAACCCTCTTATGCTTCCTATGGCGTCAAGGCTGCCAGAACCGAGGCCCTCGCTGAGCAATTAAGCAAACAAGGGAAGGGGAATGAGGGGCTCGTTATAAATATGAGAGAAGCCAACAGCCGCAGAAAGCAAGGAGCACAGGGGATTTTTTAGTTTTTTTTGTGTGTGGTGTTGAGCAAGTAAGAATATTAGTGAAAATGTTGTCGCTTAAAGCTAATTGATTAGAAAAGCAGAAGAAAAAACAACCACCTGCCACATAACTAGCCCCTCATTCCCCTTCCCTTGTTTGCTTAATTGCTTAGCGAGGGCCTCGGTTCCGGCAGCCTTGACGCCATAGGAAGCATAAGAGGGTTCTCAGACAGCTTCAACCCTCGGCGTTCGATGGCGTTCTGCGTCACACCAGCGGTAACTCAGGACGTTCCACGTCCGCCGCTTACGAACGTGGGTGGCGCTGACGAACACTCTCAAGGTTAGGTTATTTGTAAACATAAATACCCCCGAAAGCAGAAGGTTTGACAGCCGACACCGAAGCTCAGAGGTAGAGCACCGGACGCGTAATTCGCAGGTCGTGGGGTCGGATCCCACCGGCGGCATGTGGTTGTTTTTTCTTCTGCTTTTCTAATCAATGAGCTTTAAGCGACAACATATTCAGTAATATTCTCACTTGATCAACACCACAAAAAAATTAATTAAAACATCCCCTGTGCTCCTTCGTTTCTGTGGCTGTTGGCTTCTCTCATATTTATAACGAGCCCCTCAATCCCCTTCCCTTGTTTGCTTCACAGCTTGAAGAGTTATTTCAGCTGAATAGATTTTATTCAATAACATAGTCGAGAGGTCACATTCTTAAAGTTGCTCTTAGGTCAAGACTTGAAAACCTCTATATTATTTTGGCAGTGTAAAATTTAACATATTATGAACACTTTTAAGGTACCCTGATACTAAGTGAGCACGAAGGTATGAGAACTTTTCAGGTTCTAAGTAAATTGGACGACGTAGTAGAAAGCGAACTTGTGGTATCGTGTCATAAATGTGACAGCAAAATAGTGCTCAGATAGCAGCCATCCATGTACCGGCCTCTTTACTGGCACGGGCACGAGTATAAATATAAACGCTGTTAAATGTGCGTTGAAAGACAAATAGCACATCTGTTGCAACATGCACAGCAGGTATATCTCATATTATGCATGAGGAAAGCAATGTTTCAAAACGGAAATGTTTTGAATTTTTTGGCTTGTGGTGTAAGGAAAAATAGCACTTTGTCCTTTTTTACATGAAAGACGATTGATTACAAGGAAAAATATTGGTGTGCCGGACACATGGAGATCAAAGGAACTGTTATCTCAGGGTATGGAACAGCTCAGGTAGCAAAGTTGGCAAACGCTTATATGCACACAAAAAAAGTAGTGTATTGTAGCGAATATTTCTTATCTTTTAAGTGCGGCAGGTCATGCTGTTTGGCGCATGCATGACAGCCTGCAAGCGAACCGCCCAGTGCTAAGGGAGGCCAACCATCTGTATGAGCATGACATGCGAAGTAAGCCACAACACAAATGTGCGCAGCTCTATTCAAAGCATAATGAGTGCCCCAACGTAGCCGTAACATTAAGTAGAGTCATAGCAGTAAAATGCACACCTTGCTATCACAACAGTCATGTAGAATTTGTATATGTGAAAATAATACAGGATCATATGCATAGTGATAGTAATGGAAGAACATCAAAAAACAAATGAAATTGCAAAACTACACATTTGTGAAGAAATATATGTAGGAGGATGAGGAAGAAGACGAAACATATGTAGAACTTTGGATGACAGTAAGTATGTACAAATTGTGCTTATCTAAAAGCTTAACATTTCTCGGTTAAATGTAATGCACTTCAGAATTAACTTTCAGTACTAATAGACTGGGAGTTCATTTTTTCAACTTCATGCGTTATGGACTCCATTTTGCTTTCAATGTATAGTTTAGAGCTGAAAGGTCAGAATTGGGCTTGTACTAAAGATGGTGGTACCTTAACACAAGGAAGAGGAAAGCCAGCAGCTTTCAACTGCATTGGTATTTTCCTTCACAGTGACAGCATTCACATAAGTGAGCATTTGGAAGGGTTTATCGCCCCACAGAAGACAGAATTCATGACTTGTGCTGTATCTTTAACAGCGAGCGCTGAGGGAGAATGCGGAACTTTCTTGAGCCTCAAACGTTACCACCCACTATCAAATGAGTTACTTCTCCACTAAATTCTTATATAGGCCATGTATTTAGTTTGTTCCAGCTACAAACAAAATCTTTCATGTTGTATTACAAACTGCAACAATTCTCACAAATGCTGCACACGACCAGAAAGAAAGGCTGAGCTTTAAACATTACATCAACTACTGCCGCAAAGGTTTCTGCAGGTAATGTGCTGCTCTCTAGTTTTCTAGAGGCACCACAGCGTCAACTAAAGTCACACCAAAACTGACTAGGCAGCTGTAAGGATCAGATTTTACTACGTGCAAGCCTTCATACAAGGCGTTAACAATTTCAGCACCTAAACCATGAAAAACTTGGTGGAGTGCAGTGCGGTACTTGATGACAGTTGGTTATGTACTATTCCTGAATTCAGAATATGACACTGAAAACTCACGGGGCCACCTACATTGCAATACATGGCATAAGTCGGCTGAAGCATCATTCGAAAGTTGGCCCATGTATTGTTTAAAAATTGACATAGTTCTAATCAACAGCCACTTGAGCCCAGCAACACTCAAGACAACAAGAAAAAACAAGTGGCTGAGTACTGGCAGGCACAGTGAAGTCAGTGCATAGTAAATAACACAGCAGTTAAGCTGAACAACGCAAGAATACAATGCAAATCAAATGGCTGAGTGGTAACAGCCAGCGTTCAATGAGATAAAATGTAAAGATGCTGAACATGCGATGTCAGTGCACAGTAAAGAACCCAATAAGTTAAGTTCAGCAGTACTAAAGAGAAGAAAACAAGTGGTTGAGTGACAGTAGACGCAATTCAATGGAGGTGCAATGGAAAACTGCTCATTACGTGATGTCAGCACCCGATAAAGAACCTCTTATGGTCAAACTCAACTCACAGCCTGAACCGCTGCCATGGCTCAGCGGTGGCTCAGCTAATGGCCTGAAAGACGTGGGTGCGATCCCGGCCGCGGCGGCTGCATTTCGATGGAGGCGGAATGCTAGGGCCCGTATGAAGTGCGATGTCAGTGCACGTTAAAGAACCTCGGGTGGTCAAAATTCCGAAGCCCTATACACCGGCATCTCTCATAGCCTGAGCCGCTTTCGGAAGTTAAATCCATTAAACTATAAACTGACTCATAGACCTCTAATGTGGGGTTTCTCATAGCCTACCCCCAGCTTCAGGACATGTTCAGAATTGATGAAAAATAATGCAGGTTCCTAAACATGACTTAGACCGAGCAGACCGGTGAAGGAGTCTGATTAGAAGGGACAATGCCACCTGGTAGCTGAAAATGTTTGAAGTCACGGCCTCATATTTCAGTAATTCTCTAATTTCATGAAATAGAACTGGCCTCTACCTGCAAGCCTGAACCTCAGAAAATGACATACACATATAATAATGCATGGCAATATTGGTAACAGTATAAACACTGACTAATCAAGCGAGCTAAAAGCACTATACTCCAGATATGCAGTGTAATCCTTCATAGTATAAACATACATACATACATACATACATACATACGTACATACATACATACATACATACATACATACATACATACGTACATACATACATACATACATACATACATACATACATACATACATACATACATACATACATACATACATACATACATACATACATACATACATACATACATACATACATACATACATACATACATACATACATACATACATACATACATACATACATACATACATACATACATACATACATACATACATACATACATACATACATACATACATACATACATGCATGCATGCATACATACATACATACATACATACATACATACATACATACATACATACATACATACATACATACATACATACATACATACATACATACATACATACATACATACATACATACATACATACATACATACATACATACGAGGTCTGTTAGGAAAGTATCCGACCTTTGGCCGAAGAAAAAAAGCTGGCATAACTGGAGCGTTGGAAACCTAATAACCTTCAAAGTAGTCTCCTTGGGGCTCCATATACATCTCCCAGTGGTGCTGCCATTGTTGGAAGTATTCCGAAAAGGCCCTTTTCGGAATGGAATTTAGCTCTGCTGTCGTTGCAGCCATAATGTCCTTTCTTTTCTGAAATCGCGCTTCTTTCAATGGCCTCTTGATTTTAGGAAACAGCCAGAAGTCGTAGGGGGACATATCAGGAGATTAAGAAGCCTATTGAACTACAGGAGTCCGGTTTTTCGCCAGAAAAGTCTGAATCAAATGCGAGGAATGTGCACGAGCAATGCCGCGAGGGATGCGCCAATTTCTTGTTGACCTCAATTCCGGTCTCTTGCGCCGCACAGCACCAACTAGGCGATGGAGGACATCCCTGTAGTACTATTTAGTCATTCTTTGATCCTGTGGGGTGCGTACTCGTGGTGTGCCACATAGAGGGAGTCAAAAAAGCAGTCAGCATCACTTTGACATTGCTGCGCACTTGGCGGGCCTTCTTTGGTCTTGGTGACGTGGAATGCGTCCTCTGTGACGACTAGGATTTGGTTTCCGGGTCGTACTCGTACACCAAAGACTCGTCACTAGTGACTACGGCGTCGGTGAAATCAGGGTAACTGTTTGTGGAATCCAGCATCTCCCGTGAGACTTCAACACGAAGCTGCTTTTTCTCCACCGTCAGCAGCTTCGGCACGAATTTCGCCGCAACTCTCTCCATGGCCAAATGTTCGGTGATAATGGAATGTGCAGAAAAATTGCTGATGTCCACTTCTTCCGCAATTTCTCGGATAGTCACACAACAGCCCCGCATCACCACAGCGTTCACTTCGGCAATTACCTGGCAATTTAGGCATGCTGATGGCCGACCGGAGCGTGGCTCTCTCTCCGCAGATGTGCGGCCGTCTTTAAACCAGTTGCACCACTGCTTAATCTGTGTGCTGCTCATAGCATCATCACCGAAAGCCGTGTGAACATTTCGAATGGTTTCCACTTGGCTATCGCCAAGTTTCTGGCAAAATTTGAGGTAGTAGCGCTGCTCCTCTCGCTCCGCCATTTTCCTTGCAACAAAAAACCGACGAGAGCACTGCACACTGCCTCACTCAAGCGCTGCTTCCCAGCGACTGACGCTATTGGCAGGCGGGAAAAAATTCGTGCACGCGCACAAGGGTTCAAGGTCGGCTGCTGTAAGCGCGCTTGTTTCATATCCATCAGGTGTTCGCAAAAAAAAATAAAGTCGCATACTTTTCTCACAGACCTCGTACATACATACATACATACATACATACATACATACATACATACATACATACATACATACATACATACATACATACATACATACATACATACATACATACATACATACATACATACATACATACATACATACATACATACATACATACATACATACATACATACATACATACATACATACATACATACATACATACATACATACATACATACATACATACATACATACATACATACATACATACATACATACATACATACATACATACATACATACATACATACATACATACATATTTATTAACTCTCACAAGGTTACATTACTAACAGAGGAGAGAGGACACAGGGCAAAAAGCTGCGTTGGAGCAGCTTGAGGGCCACCCTGCGCCCTCTGCCGGCGGTATAGCCTAGCAGCTAATCACTACTGCAGTGGAAGAGCGCACTCACAAGCACAAAAGAAAATACAGCCACAAAATAGATACATTAACATTTGCGTGATGTTATGCCTCTATGATCACTCGACATTATTTGACAAAAGAAGCTCCTCAAAGTTTTTATGTACAAGAAACGCATTTATAATCAACCGAGATACAAATCAAGTAGAAAGAAGATACCCAAAGCTATATATATATATGTTCTAATCATGATGTCCAAATTATACACACTGAAACAAAGGAATAAGTGTTATTAATTTATGCCGTGAAGTCTTTTCAAGTATGATGTTGTTCTTGTGCAGAATATTTAGGTAATGTGGTAGACTCTATGTCAGTGACTGCTTACCGCATGTAGTGCGGCAGAAAGGTACGGATCATCACATTTTGTTCCGTGTGTTATAAGATGGAAACGAACGAATATGGTTGAAACTTGATAAGACGAAATCATTCTTAGTTGAAACAGCATTTTTATACATAGAGGTTAACTTGAGTGGGAATAACTCTGAGATTTTCATGATACTGAACCTTGCAAAGTAGGAACCCGCATGAGTACACCACGGCACATTAGCTATTAATCTCATTGCTTGTTTTTGCGCCATTAGAACTTTCATTCGGTTCTGCTTGGCCCCCCAGATCATGAGACAATAAGTTATATGTGGCAATATAAATGCACTGTAAATTAATATTTTAACTCTAGTCGGAAGTGTGTGCCTCTGGTGGCATAGGATGCCATTAATCTTGTTTATTTTAGCGCAGATATTCTGTTTTTAGCTCGGAATGTTACAGCTTTGGTCTTCGTGATGTTTACCCTTAGGTAGTTCTTAAAGGACCATTGACGCAGGAATTCTAAGAACTTATTGCCGTGTTCTAGCAGATCTGTTTCTGTGTTACCTGAGGAAAGCATTGTGAGGTAGTCTGCATACGCTATTATGTTGACAGGAAGGGGTGCAGAAAATATATCATTAATGTAAATATTAAATAATAGGGGGCCCAGAATGCTGCCTTGTGGTACACCAGAGAGGATAGCTTGCGAGGTTCATATAGTGTGATTAAGGGAGACCATTTGTTTACGATATTTCAGATATGATTCAATTAAAGATAAGCTGTTACCTCTAATTCCATAGTTATTGAGTTTATGTACCAGTAAAGCATGATTAAGCAGGTCAAATGCTTTGGAAAAATAAACAAATACTCCTAGTACAAGGAGCTTTTCCTCAAACGCATTTATTATTATTCTTTTTGCTTAATTAGTGCCGTTTCCGTGGACCTTTGTTTTCTTAAAGCAAACTGACTGTCTGATAGAACTGAATATTTGACTAGAAAAGTATCGATTCTCACATAAATAACCTTTTCCAGACCTTTGGATGATATCGGAAGACTAGAAATAGGCCTGTAGTTAGCCATATCTGAGGTAGCACCACCTTTGTGAATGACAACCACTTTTGCTACCTGCATTTCTTTTGGAAACACGCCAGATTCTATAGCTAGATTATAGATATGCATTAGTATTGGAGCTAGTATGTCAACTACAAATTTGAAGAGTTTGATCTGAAAACCATCTTTATCTTCTGCTCTGCTATTTCTTAGACTTCTAAACACTGTCACTATTTCACCCTCATCAGTGGGATACATGAACAGGGATTCTGGAATGCATGGTGTATTATACGCGTAACCCACAGGTGTGTCAGAGGGACAGCATAATGTTGTGGTTATGTTAACAAAGTAATTATTAAATTCATTACACAGTTCCTCCCCACCTATTGGTATACCATCTTTCATTATTGTCGTAATAGTTGTTTTTGAGGTGCGATTTAGTAATTTGTTCAGTTGGTCCCACTGGTTGTGAACACTTCTATTGGACCCCACTGAAAACGCATTACTAAAATAGCTTAGCTTAGCAGTTCGCAATTCTCTATTCAGCTGGTTTCGGAATTTCTTATATTTCTCAAGCCTGGAAGACTCCCGTGATTTAATGAATTGCGTAAACATTTTCTCTTCGGTCCTTATTTTGCGCAGCACCCTATTGAAAATTCCGGTATCGCGGCAAACCGGTTTTTGCCTGAACATATCGGTTTCATACCGGTCCGGTATCACTCTCATACCGGCGAGACCCGTCCGGTTTAATGGCTATACCGGTTCATACCGGTCCGGCATCGATCCCAAACCGGACAGACCGCCCCGGTACGGAGCTCATACCGGAGAGTCCAATCCCGGTTCGAAGCTCAACCCGGGCAGACCAGTCCGGTGCGGAGCTCAAACCGGACAGACCAGCCTGTATTCAGAGCGATATGTGCTGCGTGGTTTTGGTGCGTGGTCTGCAGATTGACTGTTGTACGCCAGCAGATATTTTTAGGGGGAGGGGGGGCAGCGTGCGCATAAGTGCGATAATCAACACATACACGTTTTTGATGAAAGGGCTAAGAAACGGGATAAGTGTGAATGCGCAATGGCAAAACATTCAGTTTGTGCATGACAGACGGAGGCTGCATCAAGGTGAATTGCGGGCAAACGCCATATTGGCTTCCCGTGCAGCACCCTGACAAAGCCAGGGCGGCTGTGTGCGGGCAAACGGCTGGTATATATCCGCCAGCAGCCTTCGTAAGTCCTGAGCAGATTACTCCGGGTTTCACAGTGCAGAACCGTCACGCGACATGGGCCAGTTGCCGGGTAACACCTATCGACAGTCCCACGTACATTAGTTGTACACGGGAAAAGTTGACATTCTCACATTTAGCCTGCCTGCATATCCTACATCAGAGGTAAAAGGGTGAAGCGTACCCAAATAGCAAGACCTTGCATGTTTCACTCTGATGAAGAGCTGCTCTTTGAACGCCAATAAAAAACGAACCCGCTAATGAGATTTGTTCGTGCGTCTTTTGCGTTTATGGCATTGCATTTTTTTTCTGGTGTGCTACTGTCGCCGCGGAGAAAGCTGACAGCATGAGGTTTCTTGCTTTTTCAATGCACTTCATTTACGCCTGCACTACAAGCGCTTTCGTCGCTCCATGCAACATGTGGCGCATGGACTTTATAACTGGTTGATAAACATGGCGAGCCTCCGGCGACTGCGCCAGAGGCTCCAAAAGGTTTGTTACTGTCGCGTTCATTGCAGCAGCCTTCTTAATGTTCGCTAGCAGCAGTCTTGCAGGAATTCTTTGCACTTCTTCGTCAAGTGATCGCCCATTGATAACGCAGCTTGTCCAAGCGCCATCGCGAGCGGCCCCACCCTTCACTCAATCAGGAAGACATACTAAACACAAATCGCCCCGAAGATTTCTATCGACAAACAAGAAAAGGTTAATTCAACGGACCCGGCAGCTTGGGGTGTTCCCTATAGAGCGACGCTTCGTGCTGGCTAAAAGATACAGCACTCGAGAGAACAAAATAAAAACCAAAACCACCTGTAGAAACCTCACACGAGTAACCCGTCTCTCCGCAATTTGTTTTTCAAGCTTTTTTCTTTTCTCTTACCACCGCGTTCTCTGCTTTTCCTGGGTCCGGTCGCAACAAAAAACCTGCTCATTCCTGGTTTTTTTGTCGGCTTTTGGTCCTTCCCCTTTGGGCTCCTTTGTGTCTGTCCTGTCCCTCTCAGTCCGTTCCCCGAAACGGCGCGGAGGCGCTCATTCTACAACCCACGACCGAACATTTTAAGCCGCCCTCCCGACCACGCTCCCGGCGACGCTTCCATGAAGTGGCGAGGAGCTTGCGATTCCGCCTGTTCACTGTGCCCGGTCACTGAGCGGTGACTTCATGCAGAAGTCCTGCTCTGCCTTTCCTACGTTGCTTCCCATTCGAAAATTCCACCAGGCCGTATGTGGTGTGAACACCAGAGTGGAAATTCAGACACGGTTCTGGTGTTTCCGGGCTTGTGTTTCCGGGCTGGTGTTTCCGGGCTGGTGTTCCCGGGCTGGTGTTCCCGGGCTGGTGTTTCCGGGCTGGTGTTTCCGGGCTGGTGATTTTGGGGCTGAGAAACCCACCAGGTTGTGCCTGGTGTTAACACCAGAAAATACGGTTTGGTGTCTCCGGGCTGGTGTTTCCGGGCTGATGTTTATGGGCATAAAAATCCACCAGGCCGTGACACCAGACGACGTTTCCATGCATGCAGGCATACAGGCTCGTATCACGAGCCTGGCATGTGCCCTGCTGCCTCTATGCTGCTGCCAGATGAATTCGGTATGTATGGTGAGACGTAATGGTCCATTATATGAAGAAAGTTGCATTGGAAAAAATCCCATGCCACTTCTCGGATAAAAAACCATGCAATTTTCTATGCTTACGCAAGATGTTTATTTTGGGGGCCTCTGTCGCCGCAGCTTACAGGCTTTTTGTGATAACCACATCCGAATATTCTTCGAGGCCTTGGCGACGTCCTCCTCTGCGTAGCCCTTTTTTGTTGCGTAGTGCGTGAAAAACACTGCGTAGAAAAGAAAATGCACCATGAGTGTTATAATGACGCGCATTTGGATCTCCGCACTAGTTAATTTAGCTGCGGTCCATTAGAATGCAGCTGTAAACAAACAAAAAAATTTGAGGGGACATTTAAGCTCTGCGGCTCACAGTTTTTTTATTTAACAGCCACCTCTCACAGCCAATCATTAATTTAACTGCTACCTGCCATGATGGGAAGTTTTCTCACAATCCAGTGGGGATGTTGTGATGATGCCACAACATATGGTCCTTTTTTCTACTAGCTGTCAAATTATCTGCTATCAAAATTCCTCAATTGCTTTCCCACTGTGAACAATAAACCTTTCAGGCATTATTTTCTTTTAAAAACACTTAAATATTTAATTTCATGGCTGAAGGTGGAAGCACAATATCAATCACACAGAATGTGTAAAACCAACAGCAATCAATTTTTGCGGACACAGAGCACATTGAGTGAAAACTTTAGTCTGCTTAGTAATAAATTTGAGAGTTAAACTGCAGTTAAATCACAGAACAGAGAACAAGATGACCGCATTCACCTTTCAGTGCATCAACTTTGTGGGGGGGTGAGGGGCTGTTGAGGCGGCTTCTCTCCGCCTTGGGCGACGAAACGGTTTGACAGTGTGCCCGTCACACTCCGCTTAGCGAGCACTTCCGTCGACCAGATGGCAGTCGCGGCTCGCTTCACGAAGTGTGAGTCCTTTGGGACTGTCAGCAATTGGTCATAGACCTCTTTGGTCAAATGTACCCCATTGGCAAGGTGAACCTGCATTAAATCAAACCAAACTACTTTCAACACCACTTCATAATGTGAAAAAACACACACAGCCATACAGCCCATAAAAACAGCTGCTTCAAGGCAATCTGTGTTCAGTGTAGGTTGGAATATAGCAGTTAATGCAGCACAAAAAAAGGTTACGTCACTTTCGTATCTGCCCTCAGCTCATGACAATATTGCGGCCCCTGTCCAAGTAATAAAACAAGAAAACAAGAAAAAGGTAGGCACTTCCAAGAAATTACAGTTATCAAAATTGGCCATGTTACGTCCACTGCAACACAAATGCCTCTCCCACTGATTTCCAATAACAAACCTGAGGAATTCACAGCCCCAAATATTTTCAGAATGTGTCCTCTCACTAGCTGTCGAAGCTTTCACACTCGCAGACAACCAGCTATATAGCACACATCTTGCCTAAATCAATACCCAGGTCCCATGCAAGTCTATTGTTAAGCTCGAATATTCCGAACCAAGAGTTGTGCTTCATTCCACACTGCACTCGTCGCACCCGAGTGCACCTGACCACCATCTGGTTGGATTTTTGTTTGACTTCAGTGGTTTCCGGCCTGTTTCAAAGAATGCCCTCCCACAAAAATTTTCTGTATTGACCAATTAATATTGGAGATATAGCTATCACAATCAAGAAATTTCGCTGCCTTCTGTTTTGGTTCCAGCAACTGAAAGGTGCAGTATTATCAAAGCACGCACACATACACTGCAAGCCATGAAAAGATAGAAGTACAGGTGTGTTTTTTGTTGCATTCCTACACTATGATTTAGAGGAACACACAATATAAATTTGAGTTGGCATGCATCCCGTTATATTCTCAGAGACCACCCTCATTCAAAATGTGAGCTTTTATCAGCTAGAAAACACCAAAAAACAATGTACAGATGTTGCCACTAGCGGCCCAATTTATCCAGAGTACTTGTTTGTTTGTAATCTCTGAACATGGTTAGGGGACCTTTAATGTTATGGCTGTGACTGAAGGAATGAAGCTGTCTGAATAGTAATTGCCCGGCAAATTTGTTGCTTGTGAATGTACTCTGCTTCTGCCACCTTGCCAGTGCCTGTGGCACAAGACACAAGAGTTTCATTGTCTCGCCTTCGCTATTATGTGAAACAACTAAGTAGTAACGTTACTACTAATATTTAATATTATTAAGCTGTATCTTTAAACATACCCTCCCATCCTCTGCTACTGTGCACACTTGTGTGCCTTCCCTGGTGAGGCCTTCCTCCTGGCTACCCAAGCCCTCTGTGAAGTCCACATGAGCCAGGGCTCCAGGAATGGGGCTCGGTGGAGGCTCGGAGGTGGCTGCAGGCGGAGAGGAGGGAGATGAGAACACTTCAGCCAAAGGGGCATCTATTCCAGGCGCCCAGGTAGCAGCTGCCGATGTAGCAGCCATCAGTGAAGAAGCTGCTGTTGCCGCAGGTGCCGGTGCCGCAGGTGCCAATGTCGCAGGTGCAACAGAAGCAGACGCCGCAGGTGCAGATGCAGCAGAGGCAAATGCAGCATGGGCAGGTGCAGCAGAGGCAAAAGCAGCATGGGCAGGTGCAGCACTGGCAGATGCAGCTGCCACGGCCGCGGAAGGTGCAGACGCAGCAGGCAGTGCTCTAAAGGGAGGCACAGATGTGGGCCAATGAAAATAACTTCACCAACGATCATGGTTTTTTGTAATGCGAAATTTGAGCACAGCTTAATTTTTTTATATATTGAGGCAGAAAACAGACAATACTTAAGCTACCCTCAAGAGTATAATGTGGAGCACTCCCGCTTTATCCAATGCAAGACCTCTAAACTACAACACTGAAAGAACGCTCCTCAGCGGTGCGGAGTGGAGCAGTAGAACCCTTGCCTGGCTGCAGCGTCCTCTCCTGTGTTTACTGCTCTTTGCAAGAATGCATTGCAAGTTGGTCGCCTCAGTGCTTCAAAGAGAAATGTTGAAGCCACAGAGGACGAGTCTTGAGTCTTTGTTAGGAGCGGGCCGCGAGGCACATGTCCCGTATATTTATAATATTGTGTGCCTGTTCCCATGGTAAACGCCTCGCACTCCACAAACAGCCCTCATACACGCTCATGCATGTGCTGGTTGACAATTCGACTGCAGATTTATGCCCGACTCAAGTTTAGACGCAGTTTTGTGGTAGATGTTACACTTATTCCAACATAATCAGTGATGCACCTGTGCGAAAAGTGCCTCCAAAATAAGCTCCACTACAACCTTATCCCCCGTTATTCCTTCCCATAGCTGGGGATTTTTTGCGGCATGGCTCACTGCTGTGCCAAAAAATCTATCGGTTCGTGTCCCACAAGAAACTGCATGTTTAGATATGGCTTTGTCAGGTATTTATTATTTTTTTCTAGCACCTGAACTAATGAATTTTAAGATCTGACGTTAATGGAAAGCTTGGTCTTATTGAACAAGCCAACATGACTGAGTGAACTACTAGCGTGTTGACTTTGTGAACAAATAAAAAATTGTGATTTATGGCTTAGCCACAATTTAGAATTAATCCATGTCCCGAAGCGACACACAGGCTATGAGGGACACCGCAGTGGAGGGCTTTGGAATAACTTTGACCACATGGGGTTTTTAATATGCAGACGTTGCAGAGTACACGGACCCTTTTTGTGTTCTGCCTCCTTCAAAACTCCGCCACCACGGCCCGGATTGAGCACAGGTTTGGTTTGGTTTATGGGGTTTAAAGTCCCAAAGCGACTGAGGCTATGAGAGACGCCGTAGTGGAGGGCTCCGGATATTTCGACCACCTGGGGTTCTTTAACGTGCACTGACATCGCACAGTACACGGACCTCTAGAATTTCTCCTCCAAAGAAATTCTAGCCGCCGCGGCCGGGATCGAACCCGTGTCTTTTGGGTCAGCAGCCCAGCACCATAACCGCTGAGCCACCGCGGCGGCCATTTTGAACACAGGTGTCCTGGCTAAGCAGCCAAGTGCCCTGACCACTCAGCCACCGAAGCAGGTGCAACAATTATTGGCATGGTGTTTTAAAGCAATGGAAAAGAGTAAAAGAGTAACACAAAAAGATTTGTTGGCAGTCATGGCTAGGTTAAATCCTTCAAAGTGAGAGCAAGTTGCTCTTCAGTCCGCAGATTTCAATATGCGCCGTAAGCTATTCCCCCCCTCCCACACCAACACACACACACTTCCTTCTTAAACCACCCCAAATTTTTTCCCAGGTTATGTGAACTGAAAACATTTAATCAATAAGCTTGCACAGCAGGAAATACAGAAAAAAAACTCATTATAAGGAGTGTACCATCAGCTGAGAGGAAGCGCAAGAGCTGGTGCTGCAGCTTCATGTTCAGCTGGCGTCGCTCCTCATTTTCTTTTCTCAGCTTCTGCACCTCTTTCTCTGCTGCTGTCTCCGTGCTAAGGTCGTCCGTTGCGGCCTGCTGCGCGAGCATCCGCAACTTTTTGATGTTTCGAACCTGCAGTAGTTAACACAGTGTCAAAACACGTATTCACCCATATTGTCTTTAACATTATAAAAAAAATTAAATTTCTTTGAACGCAAACTGCAGAAATGCTTGCATGTGACACAACGTTACTGAAAACCTATTAAACATCACATTTCATTACAAGGTTCGGGTTTCAATTACGATACATACTTTATCCCGTGCCAGGTCTCTTGGGCGTTTTGTGGGGCGCGCGACTGCTCCACGATATCGTTGACCAGAAATATGTTGGTCCATTTCTTCTTTGTATTCTGGGAAGAAAAGAAATCTCTTTTAGGAGTATGTTCACACAATTTTCCATACATTGATTGTAATGATAAAATGCAAGATAATGTTTCCTGCACCAAGCCTTTTGCAGCAGCTTCTATTCTAAATTATCTAATTGAGAGTGCCTATCTAGCCATCAGCCAGAATTCCCCCAACACTCATCAGAGACTGGCTGCTCAATTGAGTAGTCTGTCCTTTTTTTTACAATGAATCATTTTCGCCACTGTTTAGCAGCAGTAACAAACATTGCTATATGAAACTGCAGCCCCAGGTTTTTTTGTTTATGGGGGTTCAACGTCCAAAAGGAACTCAGGCTATGAGGGATACCGCAGTGAACGGCTTCAAAAATAAAAATTTCGACCTCCTAGGGTTCTTTAATGTGCACTGACCGCACAGTACACGGGCCTCTAGAATTTCGCATTCATGTCAAGTTTTCAAGAAACAATGCAGAATCGACACTTCCTACCTAGTGTGGCGTGAGAAGCTCTGTCACATTTGGCAGCTTTCTCGGCTACAGAGGCCTTCACAGTTTAATATTCAATACACGTAGCTAGGACATGGTCATCAACTGAGCTGTAACCGAGAGCAGTGAAGTATACATTTTATGCTTCCGAACTAGTCCCAAGTGATACACACAACCCCCCCCCCCCCAAAAGCAACGGGTTCACCCTGGGAAGACCAGCCACTCATCACTTGTACATAAGACAGTTCATTACTACAACTGTAGAATGCCTGGAGGGGCGCCAGTGAGAAAAAAAAACAAAAAAAAACGTATTCACGAGGCCCAGTTGATGGAGGTGCCGGGGGAATTTCAGCCGGGCGACTCTACCATCTACCGGACACTGCCAGATTAATTTCGTTACATCCATCAACATGCAACATGCTGCAAACAGGACGGAATTCGCAAATCTACAAGTTGAACGTGAGAACTGCACAACAGCGGTGCGCGTTACGAAAGGCACCAAAACTCAAGAACACATTCCTATAGCCCTGACAAGCAAATTCCAGTGCTGTACCGCCGTCAGCACGCTTAACAGGAACGCTCGCTTGCGCGTCCTGCACTGATATTACAGCCTCTGAGCGCTGGGTGCAGAGTCCAAGACCATACTGCACGGTATGTTTGCGGACGTTGGAGACAGCTCGTGCCCTGCTTCCACTTTAATTTTGTCTCAGACGCAGCGGCCGAAGCCCAGCGGCACTAACGTCAGTGAAAGACAATCGCTCGAGCGTCCGTGTTAAGCGTGCTCACGGCGGTACATACATAGAGGCTGAATGAAGTTACAATATCAATCAACGCCCTACGTGTACATTAAAGGCACTGGAAATACACGGGTAGCTACAGCTGCCGCAAAGTAGAAATTACAAAAGTACTCAGACAGTAATAAAGGTGTTCTTACCTGTCATCTGTAGGATTTCTGCGTCGTAGTATCCGCCCTTTGTTTTCTCGTCCCCCCCCCCCCAATACAACTGATAGATATTTCCCGCCGCATAATCTTCCATGATCTTTGGGTGGAAATCTTTCACAAGAACCGATGAAGTGACTTAACGTATCAGAAACTTAACGTATACGTAATACACCATTGCACTGATGCACACTCGGGAGCAAGTCACCAACGTCGCGCAGTATAGAACAAAAAGGATGTTGGAACGGTTGGAACAAACTCTCTACATGATCTTTTGACAACGTAATGGTGTGTGTGGCGCTGCAGTCTTGTCAAACAAAAAATTGCATGCTGATGAGACTGCACACAGCTTTAGCGCGTTGCTCTGAAACAGATTGAGTTATTATCTGTATTATATGTTGCAAATGTAGTAGTTAACTTTGTAAGCGCCACTTTCTTTTTGGCTAGATTGTAGCGTTTGCCTTGCTGGGAGAGGCGGGCACGCATTGAAGCACGCTATAAACAAAAAAAAAGGAAAGGAGAGGCGGGCGCGCGGAATTTCCCGCGCAGTCTGTCGTCGCCTTCTTGGTTGTGCGTTCCATCTGTCTTCAGTGTCGTTCTTGCACCTTATACAAGCCAATGCCTCATCTACTTGTACAAGCCTGTTACAAGCGTGGAAAGGAGGTGCTCCAACATGCCTCCCAAAAAACGCTACCGCGCCTATTTGGAGCCAAATGCGCTATCAACGAAAATTACGCGGCAGACGACATGGAGCCGGCTGCAAAAGGAATCCGCTGCAACGTCTCAAGCACCGCAGGTAATTTACCGACTTGTTTACGTCATATGCTAGGGCCCATTCACTTTCTGCGGCGAAAAGTTTTTCATTCCATGAACTCATAAAGAATCCGCAAGTGTTTTTTTTTTCCCGAGCTGTGCAATGTTGCAAAAGCGACCTTTGCCATTAGGCTTGCGAGCCATGAGGAGAAGCCCGCTTTTCAATGAATTTTTGAAGCAAAACGCGGGGTGAGCAAGTGCATATTTGTGGGTGTGGATGCGGAAAGGAGGTACGGGTCGTTGCGAAATAAAAGACACTGCAGAAGTTGAGCGAAGTAGGGACAGCAAAGAAGGGCAAACGGGTGCTGGAGCTGGACAGCTCGAAACGCCGAGCACCGGCGGCACGGATCATGCCGGCGCGGCTGCTGCTGTGCGATGTGCGTGCATTACCGTAATGGAGATTTGCTTCGCTAGACTGTGCCGCGCTCCTTTGAAGCGTTGCCTTTTGAATAACTTGGACGTATTCGTTTATTCTGTATTTCCACTTGCCCCCCCCCCACCACTTTTTTTTCTTTGTGAAAGGGGGGGGGGAGAAAGCTAAAGTCAGATTTTTTTTTTTTGCGGAATCGCGAGAGCCTAGGGTCCTTACACCCACCGCAGGCAGTGGTCATGCTCTTGCCTGCGCGGTAAACATCTAAAGAGAGTTCCTGAAAAGGCGGAGCTTACATGGCCTATCAACGTCCAAAACATTGTCTGTGATGGATGCAGACGGCTGATAGCAGAACGCAGCATGCAGAAATGAGAAACAGGGCTAGGAAATGATGAATTGATGTGGCATAAAGCATGGCAAAAAAGTTTGTCGCATCAAAGATTGTGGCAGAAGAGTACAAGGCAGCGCGGGTGTACAATGATCAGGAAAAAAAGCACTCCGCAGCATCGAATTAAGAGGAACAAGAAACAGAAGCAGAAGGAGACTGGTGAGGGGAAATGTGGATTGAAATATTGCGTTGTGAGGGCCTTTTGTAACATAGCCAGGCTGAAATACAGCCAAATAGCAGCCAAATTGGATGTAGCCGCCATCATTTGGGGACTTGAGCACAGGCGCCAATGAAAAATGCTGCGTATAGAAGAGTTCATCAACATAAATGCAGTCAAACACGAACTCCAACTGAACACTATAAATGTATGAGAGGTGTCGACTACATCGGCATACTATATGTGGATGTGGCAAACATGAGTTTATGTGTCGTACATAAGCCACCACCTGTCATTTCTCACCATCCTAGGCGATGGCGTAAAAGACATCCGATGAAATAAAGCTCTGATTACTGACAACACTTGGTTAAGTATGCAACAAATGCCGAGAAGTATGCATGCGATTCTGCTCTGACATCATCTGTGAGCAGCACGGATTGCACTGATACTTTTAAAGCGCGTAGTAATTTTTGTGGAAAATTCCTGTGCATACCAGTAAGAATGACAAAAAGTAAAAACACAGCCCTCAACATAGCGGATCTCTCAGGTCTCTCTCTTTGTCCAGCAGAACACTGGTTCAGACAAATCTTCTCATGTCAGTGTGTGAAGCTCACTTTATAGCACTGTGAGAGCTGGAGCCGGTCACTTGGTAAGCATCTTATCACAGCGAATGGGAGAGTTGTGTGCAGTGGACGCAATTACAACTGCTGCCCTCTCACATCCATTCCCATTTCGTCAGCTGGAATAGTCTAAAATGCTCAATCTGGGTAAAGAACAAGCGGTGTGAGGATGGAGCAACAATTCAGCATTAATTGGGCTCACGACTTGCCATGATAAGATGCTGACCCACTAATCGGCCAGATTTCTCAAAGCATGCCACTCCGGCGTTCGTCACTGTCTGATGTAGCTAATACATTCCTCTTTTGTTTATCCTTTGCAGTCAGCTGCAGTAAATGAGATACCAAGAGGGGACGCTGAGGTTACAGATGAACAAACTGAGAGTGAAGAATTTCTGCTGCCACTACCTCAGCTCTCTGAACAAGCAGGAAGTGCTGCCTCTTTTAACCAGAATGCTGAGCAGGCAGACCCTGATGTGCATGAGGAAGCTGACGACCCAGATGATGATCTTTCTGATTTCATCGCAGCCAACTCAAAGACGGCTCTTCCTGGCCAGTCCACAACTCGACTGCAAGCCATGCTCCTGATATTATCATTTGTTGTGGCAGCTAAGCTACCATGGACACAAGTTGACAGCTTGCTCAAGCTTCTGAACGCCCTCTTTGCTGAAGAGGTTTTTCCTTCAACCAAATATGGTTTTTGAAAACTGTGGAAGGTTCAGCAGTCAAAAATGGTGAGCATTCATGCCTTCTGCCCGACTTGCCAGTTCTTAATTGATGGCAATGGTACCAGCCACTGGCGCTGCTGAATTTGTTTAGAAGTTGCAAGCCTAGGAGAGGTTTTGAAGAAGGGGAGCTTTTTCATCACTCTTAACTTGAAGCGACAACTGCAACAGCTCCTGAAACGCATGGGCAAAATAGTTGGAACCAACCTGCTTCAGCTTGCTTCATCATGCCCAGAGGCTCTCACCGATATTACAGATGGCCTGCTCTGCAAGAAAGTTCGCAGCGACCATGAAATGAAATGGAGTGACCTAACTTTGACGATGAATACTGATGGTGCACCGGTATTTAAGTCAAGCAAAGGTTCTGTGTGGCCAATACAAGTTGCCCTCAATGAGTTTCCCGTTCCTCTGCGATGGAAGAATATTTTGGTTGGAGCAGTTTGGTTCGGCAAGGAGCATCCACCTGCACATCTCTTCATGAAAACCTTTGTGGACAAGTTCCAAGAGGTTGGCAGCCTGATGTGGACCTTTGCTAATCAAGTTGTGGAGTCTGCAGTCAGAATTGTGTGCTGCTGTTTGGACTCACCGGCCGGAGCTGCTTTGCTCAATGCAAAGCAGTACAATGGGTACTACGGCTGCACTTGGTGTCTTAACAAGGGAACTTTAGTTGACTGTGAGACTCCTGCTTTCATTCAGCCTTATGAAGGACACAGATATACAGCATATGTTTTACATGGCAGATTGGTTGCCAGCGGTAAAAGTAAGGAATAACAGCCTACTTGGCTAGTTGGATGTATTATACTTTGCCGGTGTTATATTCATGTTTTTAATTATTTTCATTTGTTCTTTACTACTGCTTTGATCTTTTCGGCATGAAGTGAATTTTGATTTTAATGATTTGTTGTGTTTTTGTTGTAGGCACAGTAAAGTACGCGTTTGAAGGCGGTGCCATGGTTGAAAGGTCCCACGACACTGTGCTGTCAGCCATGTCCCTTGCAGTTACAAGAAAGTGCTCTGTCGATGGAGTGAAGGGGCCATCTCCAGTTACGAAGCTAGGAACATTGGACTTGGTCTGGGGCTTCCCTCCCGATTATATGCATTGTGTCCTGGAGGGTGTGACTGCACAAATGACAGAGCTTTGGCTGTCTGCAACTGGGAAGCCTTGGTATGTAGGAAATAGAATTACCGAGCTAAATCAGCGTATATTGAAAGCACGGCCACCAATAAGCTTCTCGAGACTGCCAAGGCCAATTTCAGAGAGGGCATTCTGGAAAGCCACAGAATGGAAGTATTGGTTGCTATACTACAGTGTGACATGCCTTCAAAACATTCTGCCAGATAGATATATTAGGCATTTTCCATTGCTGGTAGAAGGCATTTTTATGCTACTGAGAGAAAGTGTTGAACGCAGTGACACTTTTATTGCAGAAAGGTTGCTGAAACAGTTTGTGGAGGAAGTGAAAATATTTTATAATGAAAGTGCGCAAACATTCAATGTTCATCAACTTCTACATCTGGCGAAATCTGTTAGGATGACAGTTCCACTGTGGGCCACGTCAACCTTCCCATTTGAAGGGGGCAACGGGGACATCTTGAAGCTTGTGTCTGCTGCGAAAGGGGTTCCTCGGCAAATATCAGAAAGATTCATTATGAATGGAGTTCTAAATTCTTTGAAACGTCTGGTACCTCTTCCTCCATTTTTGAAAAAGCAGCAGGAGCTAATTTCGGGTAAAATTTCTAAACAGCACAAATCTAGTGTCTTAGGTGCAGCTTTGCCACCTTGTGTGTATGAAGAACCCATCCAAATACTGTTGAGGCAAAACATTGGTTCCGAGGCATGTGTGAGTACCTTAGAGCTCGTGTCAAGGGGTTCACTGTACACAGCGCCCATTATCAACAAGCAGAAAGAACATGTTCATGCTACCTGGAAGCATGTAACGGCAAACTTGTTAAAATTCTCAAGGTGTTTGCTGCTGACAGTAAAATCGTGCTGTTGTGTCAAGAATTGATTACTGAAGTGTTTGAGCTGCCCTTTTTGTTCAGAATCGAGCACCCTCCATTTGGCATCGCTCTCTGCATGCTTTGCGAAGAAAGCGTTGTTTCATCTTGTGTGCTTGTGGAACAAGAGAGCGCATTCTTAGTGAAGATGCCTAATCTTCATGAAAGTGATTAGTCATTTTCAGTACCATGAGGGAACAGCATGAAAATATTCTTGAGTAAGACACTTGTATCCCACTTGCTTCAAATGCAGTCAAATGGGAAAATGCTGCCCCTGTGCACCATATTTTTGCATGCTGGATACTACCGAGCTATGAAACAAACCATTCAGCATATTTTTAACTTTTAGGCCTCCTTGGTGTTATGTTTTTACAAGCACGGGTGTACAGTTCGACATGGCCCACTTTTGCAGGGAAACAAAAATTTAAACTTCTTCAGCTTTTGAGGTTTTTTCATCGGTGAACTGCATCATAACACTTCTTGAAGCAAGTTTCAGTGTACATGCAAGTCGTCTTATACATCCAAAAGACTGCGGCATGGATATTTACCATATTTGAGGTCTTTTTATGAAGTGATTGCTACAGCTCTGTTCCTCTTTTTTTCTACAAAACCAGTGGTCAAAACTGCTTCAAAGCGATGTCATTCTGAGCACAGTTTTACGATATGTATGCAGCATGTGAGACACGAATACAGCTTTGTGAAAAATGCAAAAATGATGATGCTGATCTTTTCGACAAAGACAAAATACCCTTTGCCCAGTCTGTTGCACATCTTCCTCATAGCAGTTTCACTCATCCACTTTTTCACTGATCTCCATTTATGATTGTGGCCAACCTGCTATTGCGTTTTACAAAATTCAAAATGTCATGAAACTTGGCAGCACATTGCAAGGTACCTAGTTAGTGTTGTTTGAGGTTGCAGCGTGTTGCATTATCATTAACACACTGTCTTGTTTGTTGTGCATGTTCACTGTCACATGGCAGTGGCATCCAGTACACTGTCATGTTCAGCAAGAAAATGTTTCGATAGGCATGTTTTTCTTTGCATTCGCCAACACGTCAACACATACATGCTTCAATGGCAGCTTAGTACAAAATTAACATACGTACTTCGCAACTGTCTCCATCAAGGGAACACGTAGCCTTAAATATTGAGCCCGCTGGACAGACCAACCAAAGCATGAATGCTCCTGCAGTGCCGTGTTTCACATGAGGTTCAGAACTTAGTATTCGGAGAAGCCTTTGCCCCACAGTATATGCAGTTTAGCTGATGATTTCTCTACAAGATATATCCCTATATATATGACTTAGCAACCCGAATGAGCCAGCTTTTTTGTAAGTGTTCATATCTGTTAAATGAACACACTTATCAGGGACTGTTATCCCTGTGTTTTCAATCTGTTCCGAGTTCATGAACAGTTCTTTGAAGCAGTTCTCATGTATTCGTTTATATACAGTGAAAACTGCACCAATTTATTTTTATTCTTTGCTTACTTCAGCTAGATAACCTGACTGACATTGTATCCTGTGATATGAGCCTTTTTTATATAAAATTGTGCCTTATTAAGTAATGTCAAGTTGCGGTGTACTGTCTTGTGCATTATTTGTTGCTCTGCTGCTGAGCACGAGTTTTTGGTTTCTTGTCGTCCATGCTTCGAAGTAGGCATTGTCGTGAAAAACAGCAACTCATGCTGAAGATGTTGTCTACAGTGTATTTGCACTTCCTTTGCACCTTTCCACAGCCTTCAGTGGTAATGTACAGCGGGGAATTTTTTCAGTGCATGCAACTTTGGAAGGGCATTGTTTTCCAAGACCCTTTATATAACGATATGTAAAATGTGTTTTGCTTGTTTTTTTTACCTACATGTGCTGAGCTTGAGACCTTGTTTGGCTGTTGATGAAAAAGTTGTCTGGGGCATCTCTCCTAGCGGGTGTTAAAACAAGTAAACTACAGTAGAAAAATGCTCCTTTTAGCAGCTATGCAATTGGTGGTGTTTGGTCAGTGCACGAAATAATCCTCGGCCATTTAAACTTGATAGTTCACATTCTCTTCTGCATCTCTTAACGATGTACAGCTCTCATGTCAGTCAGAAAATTAAGCTCTTACAGGCAGAATCTATAGCACAGTGGGAGCTTAGGATGTTTTCGACTGTTTTGCCGTGTAGCACTTTTCACTGTTGCCAACTCAGCCAAGCCTGTTTCTGTCTTGCTGTTCCGTATGGTTTCTGGCATTGCGTTGATGAGCAAATGCACAGTGTTGTGTGAAGTTGTCTTCAAATGCCCTTGCAAAATTTGTTATCAACTGAGCTGGCATTTGCTGTTGTGCTTAATGCAGCTGGCAACACTTCAGTACTTTCCCACCTGCCCGTCAAGTATTGTGTCTGCACAAAAGCCCACCTCCTTATCACCATTCCGATTCGAGTAATTTCATTGCCTTGATCACTGTGAAAGGCACTGGCAAGCACTGTGGAAGCTGCCTGGCTGTATGAAAGGCCCCACATTGCTACAATTAAGGGGAATGAATTGATGGTGTTCTTTTGTGATGCTTTCAGGGGCACTTTCCCAAATGCCCATTTCGCGAAGGCACTACTGCAACTCTGAAACGAAGGGTTTCTATGCTGAATTTTGTGAATAAACGTGTTTTAATTTCTTTCAAGCTTTAGTTCAACCTGCTGTCATGCCTTTATGTTTTCATAGTCACACCAGATACAAATTTTTTATTGTCCTGGCTGGTATGAGCATTGAACTATACCTGGAAGCTAAAAAGTGTGCCTTTTTTGTCCACATAATAAAGAGACTGCCATTCATCCTTAGTGTAATAGTAATAAATACTAAATTATATGCTGTATGATATGCAAATGCACCTCACAATTTACCTTGGACTTTTTTACGGTTTCACTGTGGTGAGAAGACATGAACACCCATAGTTGCAACAATGTGCAATTAAGCAGGACAGAAATCTTTCATTAATCTCAGTAAATAACAAACCAACCTACATGTTGGTCAGTGCATGAAATAATCCTTGGCCACATGTGGGGCATGTGCCTGAGATTGTATCTGGTACATCTTGCATGCAAACTAGAATTAACCGAACAGATCTTTTTGGTGGCGCTCGGCTCCCGCACATGAATACAGCAACAGGTCTGGTGTGCTTAAGCTGGATCATACACGCCAGATGACTCGAAACCAGTCTAGTGTGCACACCAGACGACACGAAACCAGTCTAGTGTGCACACCAGACGACATGAAACCAGTCTGGTGTGCACATCAGACAACACCACACCGGTCTAGTGTGCACACCAGACACCACCACACCGGTCTGGTGTGCACACCAGATACCACCAGGCTGCTCTGGTGTGCACACCAGGCTGGCCTGGTGACCACACCAGCCACACCAGGAAATCCTGGTGTTAACACCAGAACACACCAAAACATTCTGGTGGATTTTTCAACTGCGTTTGGAACAGGTTTTTCTTCTCTCCTGTGGTTGGGTTGAGTGTGAGGCCACGGCCGCTTGATGCAAGGCGCAAAGCGAGGTGCGGCCAGCCACGTCGCGCCGCCGACAATGGGTGAGCATGTCCTGGCGGAGTTTACAGTCGCGGCCGCTGTTTTCGGTGGGGGCGCCACTGTTCGGGGACAGGTCGCCCGGTATCCCGGGAGTGGACTCCCGAAGCGCTCCTTGCTTCTTCGTGTTCGAGCGCGTTTTCCTCGTGTAAAACCGCGTTTGCCTTCCATATTCAATGCAAAATAAAAACTACTACTACTACTACTCACGTTCCTCATGTCTGCAGTGCTTTATTTGGATTTTCTGTTGTGCGCGTGAGTGAGCACGTTTGCCTCGCGTCTGCGGTGCTGGATTTGGACTTGGTTGGTTGGTTTATGGGGTTTAACGTCCCAAAGCGACTAAGGCTATGAGAGACGCCGTAGTGGAGGGCTCCGGAAATTTCCACCACCTGGGGTTCTTTAACGTGCACTGACATCGCACAGTACACGGGCCTCGAATTTCTCCTCCAAAGAAATTCAGCCGCCGCGGCCGGGATCGAACCCGCGTCTTTCGGGCCAGCAGCCGAGCACCATAGCCACTGAGCCACCGCGGCGGCGATTTGGACTTTTCGTGTGCGCGTGAATGAATGTTTGCCTCGTGTCTGCCGTGCTCGCTTTGGGCTTTTCGTGCATGCGTGAGTGGAGGTCAGTGACGATGCTGCGCGTCACAAACTCCAGAAAACAGCCAACTTTGAGAAATCACGAGTTTCCCTCCGAACTACCGCGTCGAGAAGCATGGCTGAAAATATCGCACGCCAAGGACTGTCACGAAAAGGAAGCAAGTGGGTGCCGAGCTACAGGTCTCTGGTATGTTCTTTGCATTTTACAGAGATAGACTACAAAAAGTAAGTTCAAGGAAGGTTCTTCGTCTGTGAATGGTTCCTTCCTTTCTTGTATGACCATGCAAATAAAGTGTCAAGTACGTTGTGGTTTTCTCGGCTGTAGGTGGGCTTATGAAGTTCCACAACTTCAGCTATAATGATCGTTTTTTTTTCTTTTTTATAAATTGCAATAACTTGTGTATATAAGAGCGAAAATTCGACGTGACACGAAGCGGAAGTTTACTGCGTGTGACCAGCTGTGCGTGTCCGTCTCATTCACCGTCTACATGGGGTAGCGAGAAGTGAATAAAAATAAGGGAGCACTTTGACGATCTAAAGTGCGAAGAGGCGAAAGCCTTTAACCGCCTCTGTCGCTGCCCTCTGCTTGGCGACTGGTGAAGATCGTTTGGCGACTCTTGAACGCCTCCGCGCGGCATCGCGAACGCGTTTCGTAGCGGGCGACATTGGAGCGCGCGCGGGCTGCATCCTTCCTCGATCAACGTTCAGAAACCACCTGAGAGAGCTCTGGGTGATACGACCATTGTGCAGACTTTTGACGTCAGTGCACACGCGCCGTTGTTAAACCACCTGAGGATTGCGCATGGGGCACTGCGCATGTGCAGTGTGCGCGTTTAGTGGGTATCATTAACTAATCATCATTATACTGTTCGTACATCTACTACCACACCATTAACTATCATTACTGACTTTTCAAGTAACCATTATGACAGCTGCCGCGGACGCATGGACGGACGGACACGCTGGCGAGTCATGAGCCATAAAGGCTTTCGCCTTAAAAATATAATGAAAGCTTCAGGTGCATTAACGCTACATCCTGAGGTACAGTCGTGAGAAAAAGTGGAGAGATCGGCGCTTCGGCGGCGGGAGAAGTTGCGGGGCCGCCCCACGGCGCTGCTATCTCGCCGCGCTCGCTCGCTGCGAGAGTGCCTCGAGTGACGACAAACTTCCCCCTCGCTCTCGCGCGGCTGTTTATCACGACTGATAAATTCCTAGTGCGGATTTCGGCTACTCTGCTGGTGAACGGTCGCGTCGACGAGGAGTGTGAAAAGAAAAGTGTGTAGTTCCCGAAGGGAAAGTAGCGGCAGCTGCTCCCACTCTCGGCGCGCTTCGGCGGTAACGCCGTCGGTGGCTTGCCTGCCTAATCAGCCGGCGGCTGGCACTTTTCAAGAAAAAACAATGCTCGGGAAACTTTGCTCGAGCCTTGAGAAGCCACTTTTCAGGCCTCATTTTTGTCTTCACTCAGTAAATAGCTGTGAGAATGCCAAGTTGGGATCGCGGGAAAAACGCACAAAAAAGCTGTTCTTTAGCACTAATGCATCCGCATATTGAGAGCGCGTGTGAAATGCAAGCAGAGCCTTGATGTTGCGCCTTAAGTGTTGCAAAATTAGCATAGTTTCAACCCTTCACTGTGTGAAATGGGCATAGGCTACCTTTACTGAAGTTATTCGTTATGCGAGTGAATGGTGACCGCCTTGTGATACGAGTACTCTGTAACAGAGCTCACTATGCACGGAGTCATATTGCAAGTTTGCAAGTCTGATGCGCGCGATTTGCGATGTCCATGAGCGACCGGTCTTTTTTGCAAGCTTGGATGGTGCTACAGACAAAAACGCACAGAACATTACCCGTTATTTTCTTAGCACATATGATAAGCTTTTTTTTGGTACAGTATAAATGAATGGGACACGACCACAAGAGCTGGCTGACAAAACAGGCGAAATCTTGAAAAGACGAGAAAAAATTCCCCCTTGGCGTTAGTGGTGTTGTTTCTTGAAATGCTAATTTTATTTCTTTAGGCTGCGGGCGTGTGAAATGATTCGCGTTGAAAGCAGGTTTCTTTGCGAAGCGCCGCACAATATACTAGGGTGCTATGAGACGTGAGAAGATGTTTTAAACTCTATTCACGATAACTGCAAGCTCAGTATGCATTCTGCTGAATCTGCAGAAGAGTGCTGTGTCATAAAATACAGCATGAGGTAACTCGGAATTCCTGATGAAAGCAGTTGCATAATGACGCGTTTTGGAAGGACAACAGAGACAGAGCTGCTGTTCCTGTCTATACAGCAATGGAACTGAAAAATCGCTCTCTCCGATTCTCGGGTAACACAAAACGATTCGCCATTGAATGAGGATGGTTGCTGCTGTTGGTGACTGTTGCAGCTTACGGTTTTTTTAGGTTTAATGTCCCGAATCAACTAGGGCTACGAGGGACGTCGTAGTGGAGTGTTCCAGATAATTTCGACCACCTGGGGTTGTTTAATGACCGCTGACATCGCACGGTACACAGGCGCCTTGTGTTTTGCCTCCATCGAACGCGGCTAGATCGAACCTGCCTCCTAGGGCTCAGCAGTCGAGCGAACCACTGAGTCACCGCGGCGGAGAGGTAACTATGGTAATAGTAGCAGCCACACGGAAATGGGTAACATGGCATGCGATGGAAATAAGTAGTAGACAGAAATCTTGCTCTCGTAGGGGTCCGTGGTCCCTGACAAGGCCCTATCCATATCAAGGATACTTGTCCTTCGTAGACTAATATATTGTAAATACGTGCGAGCGTGCGGTAAATTTGCATTACCAAAATTCGGAGCCTTGCACAACTACGGCCAAGATGCAATACATTTAGGTCCAGATTGAAACACGGCCGCAACATAGTCGCTTTAAGTGACAAGCAAACCACAGGTTCGCCGCCGCGGTGGCTAAGCGGTTATGGTGCTCGGCTGCTAACCCGAAAGACGCGGGTTCGATCCCGGCCGCGGCGGCTAGAATTTCTCTGGAGGAGAAATTCTAGAGGCCCGTGTACTGTGCGTTGTCAGTGCACGTTAAAGAACCCCAGGTGGTCGAAATTTCCGGAGCCCTCCACTACGGCGTCTCTCATAGCCTTAGTTGCTTTGGGACGTTAAACCCCATAAACCAACCAAACCAAACCACAGGTTCAAGCATTTTGGTGGCGAAACAGGGCATTGGTGATACACTGGGAGATCGTTTTATCAATCGATCTCTATCATGAGCCGCTATCGCGTCGAAGCTTCTGCGTCCGAGTACTGCGCTTTCTCAGCCATCGCGCGGCTTTCACTTGGTGCTGGCGATTCCCACGTGATCATGGTCCGATATGACGGCTATATTAGCCGTTGGTTCATGCCAAGCTCTGCCTTTTGCAAGTATGTCGCCGCCGGTGCCTATTGCCGAACGAAGACGAATCGTCGAACTGAGCTTCCAGGGCACTTCGCAGAGTGCAATTTGCCGGATTACTGGCCGTTCGAGGAATGCCGTAAGACCGGCTATACATGCATACCGGGATGAAGGTGGCCGACTTGGTGACGCAGAGCGCAGTGGTCGACCAGGGATCACCGACGAAGAGACGGATCAGCTGATCGTCGCAGCTGTTGTGGCAGACCCCTTCATTACTTCCCGCGAGATACGTGAAGCCTTGGGCCTTCAGGTGTCACCATCAACGATACGAAGACGCCTCAAAGAAGCAGGCTTAAGCAACTCTGTTGCAGCCCAGAAGCCATACCTTACAAGCAGGCAACGGCTTCAGCGGCTCCAATTTGCACAAGCCGTGCAGCACTGGACGACCACGGACTGGAGGGAGGTTGTACTTTCTGACGAGAGTACTTTCTCCAGTCGGTGGGACCAGCAGCAGAAGGTCTGGCGCCCCTTTAAGTGCAGGTATGTGAAAACCGTTTCTCCGATGCTGTGTATCCAATGCGTTACGTATACTTAGCCGAATTGCGGGTTTAATATGGTTTTCTTTCTGTAATATTAGAAACGCGTAAACGTTAGCACATGTCATAAAAAGAGTTGAGCACTGACGTTAAATTTAGCGCCCTTCAGCCATTGGTGCCATTACTTCAAAATAATATAATTCTCACATTTCTTTTCTGCGCTTCAGATAATTATGTTTGTCATGGCTATGGTCTGTTACAGCGGTAGCGGTGTTATTCATCTTCTCTTATTCAAATACCGGTCTTCATGCAGTATCCGTTTGCAAAAAAGGTTAAGGTCTTGATTTTAGGTTGTCAAATATCAGACATTTCTCAATATAAGTTTGTAATATATTATTGGGCTTCCTTTGGACTAAAGAGATCATGTAAACCTGTTTTGTTCTCTTCGTCACCTCCGTCCACGCTCCTGTTTTACAGATATCTACCAGAGTACACGTCAAGCGTGCTCTCAAGTGGCAGGTGCTCTGTGAATGTGTGGGGTTGCATCAGCAAGGGTGGCCTGGGCCCCCTCGTGCGCATTCAGGGCCGCTTCAACGCATCCGCATATGCTACCATCATTGAACAGGAGCTGATCCCCCATGTGCGTGGTGGCCCCTTCAGCGACGGCTTCTTCCTGTTTCAGCAGGATCGGAGCCCTGTGCACACAGCTCGCGCCGTGGGCACACTTCTTAACCAGCTGGGAATCCGCACGCTGGAGTGGCCACCAGCAGGTGCTGACCTAAACCCGATTGAGCGTGTGTGCGGGATGATAACAAAGGCACTGGCAGCCCGGAATCTAAGCACGGCTACATCAGATGAACTGTGGAGTGCCGTGCAACAGGAATGGAACAGGCTGCGCGAGAGCGAGAGCGTTGTGCCGGCAATATACGAGTCTATGCCACGCCGTGCAGCTGGTGTAATTGCCGTGAATGGCCAATTTACCAAGTATTAGAGCACCATTGCTTTAATTTTTTTTTCAAGGCAATAAAGATCCCGTGATTGCCCTGCATTTTGTGGTAACTTATTTGAAGGGGGTGTATGAAGCGGGGAGCCACAGTGCCTTGTGTTTTCCTTCTGATGTATTCGCTGTACCAAATCAATCAGGACTCGTGTGGGAGGCGCACGTTGCTTCTGGCAGCGTGCCGAGCCTATTCCGCAAATATACACTCAATACCAAGCAATCTGCTCTTCAGCTTCGCCGCGAGAAGTGCTCACATTAGGGATCGAGTTATATAAGACGGCTGGCTCGACCAGACAGTCTCTCCCCATGAGAATAATGAGACGTACCCTGCAGTTTTGTATACAAAGACTCTGCCTCATGGAAATCTTTGGGCAAACAGGAGAGCAATATTTAAAAGGAGGCACTATGCATATAGGCACGGACCGTGAGATGACGCTTTCAAGAAGTATTCTCGCAGTTCCAGCGGTGTGTCTCCACTTTGGCTTAAGTACGATCTGGAGCAACACAGTGAGCAAACGAAGAAGCAGAAAATACTTCGTGGCGTGGCAGCAGCCATTCAGAACTCGGCATCTGAATCCGAATCCTGCTTAGAAACGCGCTTTCCGTTTAATGAAGCAAAAAAAGCTTGTTCCAGATCGCCGACTGGAATTTACTATTAGGTGCATTAGACGAGAAAAAACATGGAGACGAGTTCCCAACTGACGATAAAAATTACTATTTTTTTTTCAGCATGGATAAAACGCGAAATATTGGTGAAACTAACATCAAATCTCCCTTTACCACTCTGGAGCCAAGTGGTTTGACGCCCCGTTTCCGTCCGCTTGCTCCGTTACTGCGCGACAATTCCATATCCGGGACACTTTCTGATGCACCGGTCGCTCATGGACATCGCAAATCGCGCGCATCAGACTTGCAAATTTGCAACATGACTACGTGCATAGTGAGCTCTGTTACAGAGAACTCGTATCACAAGGCCGTCACCATTCACACGCATAACGAATAACTTCAGTAAAGGTAGCCTATGCCCATTTCACACAGTGAAGGGTTGAAACTATGCTAATTTTGCAACACTAAAGGCGCAACATCAAGGCTCTGCTTGCATTTCAGACGCGCTCTCAATATGCGGATGCATTAGTGCTAAACAACAGCTTTTTTCTGTGTTTTTCCCGCGATCCCAACTTGGCATTCTCACAGCTATTTACTGATTGAAGACAAAAATCAGTGCTGAAAAGTGACTTCTCAAGGCTCGAGCAAAGTTTCCCGAGCATTTTTTTTTTCTTGAAAAGTGCCATCCGCCGGCTGATTAGGCAGGCAAGCCACCGACGGCGTTACCGCCGAAGCGCGCCGAGAGTGGGAGCAGCTGCCGCTACTTTCCCTTCGGGAACTACACACTTTTCTTTTCACACTCCTCGTCGACGCGACCGTTCACTAGCAGAGTAGCCGAAATCCGCACTAGGAATTTATCAGTCGTGATAAACACCCACGCGAGAGCGAGGGGGAAGTTTGTCGTCACTCGAGGCACTCTCGCAGCGAGCGAGCGCGGCGAGATAGCAGCGCCGTGGGGCGGCCCCGCAACTGCTCCCGCCGCCGAAGCGCCGATCTCTCCACTTTTGCTCACGACTGTACAGCGTTCAGGCGTACACTAGAAGGGGGATTCGCACCTGCTGCGGTGATTTGTGGCATAATCGGCGCTTTTAATGACGACTGAAAAATGCAGTCTTTAATGCGGCACTAGGAAGCTACGCCCTCAAACAGTGAGCAACGGTCGTACCTGCGCAGCTGTCGCGGCGTTTCCCTGCGAGCAGTTGTCCCCGAGCAGTCACGCCGCGGCGGGCGCACGGAGAACTAGGCCCAAGACGCCGTTTCTGTGCGACGTGGCGGGACGTACCTCGCTTTGCGCTTTGTATCTAGCGGCGGTGGTGAGGCGATGACGGAAGCTGAGAAAACACGCTGGCACTTGCTCGTCGGCGTTGAATTTGTGTTATACAATTTTTTGCGCCTTTTCTCGTGTTGCCTTGTTCAATTGATGATCAAAGATGACATCGCCTTCCATGCGTACGTCCAGTGCAAATATGGTGGAACCCTATCGTCCTTCTCTCAGTGATGAATGAGTTCGCTTAAAAAGACGTGAGTGTTGAACAGAGAAATTTACTGACATTTAACCGGTGGAGGCCACGGCGGTGAAGGGGGATTTTATGACGGCAACGTCGTGCTGCTAGGACGGTAGTACGCATTTCAAATCACTTAGTTCTTTAAGTACTGCCTCCGTCTCAGTTATATGCTCGGCGTCAACAGAAAAGTTCTAACTGTCCAGCATCTTTTTAACTTGCAATTTGTGGATTGCACAGCGTAGAGGGACTACATAGCGCAAAATTTTCTTTCAGCTACAGACCGAAATTGCTTGTCCTTCATGATAACACGACTAAAATTAGTTTTATGGTTTGCATTCTTTCTTTACAGAGGCATATGGTGTATACGTGCGAGAGCAATCAGCGATAAGCGTCCTGAGGGGGAACGGCTCAAGACCTTGAAAAAACATCACGCATCGCATCGATGCTGCGGTATGTGCCGTAAATAATGGAGGATCACCACGCAAGCATTGGAATCGTCCGAGCAACCTGTTTACACAACAACAATGTTACGACGCAGATTTGCAGTACATTATTGATTCAAATACGAAAGGCGTGAGGTGCATTCACGATACTGAGCATTGCCAATGCTCAGGGCCAGACGTCATGAGACGCCTTGCTTGTCTGTGGCTTGTCTGGGCACACGCGGGCCCGGAATTCGGAGCCCCGTTTGTGCTACTGGGGCATGCATTTGTAATTATTGCATACAGGTCCACCTCGGGAATGTAATTTTTATTCATTCGGCAAAGTGGGCAGCAGTTACGGTGGCACCCAAAGATTCGCGTTTCTGCAAGGACGCAACCCGCAGTCTTTGGACGACTCTACAACTCCTGGAAAGGAGCGTGACAGGGCAAGCTTGCCATCGGTACCTGAAGTCAGAAGCCTCCACAGTGGGCAGAAAGCCAATGACCGCCGAAAAGCTACAAGCCATTGGCCGTAAGTTGCATGTCACAGTGCTCAATGCATTATGTTAGAGAGAGGGTGTGGTAGATGGTCCTTGGCGATCACAAAATGAACAAGGGAGGGGAAAACCTCAGGTTGCTTGAGCCAACGTTTCGACAAGGGGACTTGTCTTCGTCTGGGCAAAGCGTTCATCATTGGCAGGGATTAAATAGGATCTTCGCTCCGAGGAGGAAGGCCCTGGGGGTGGGGAAGGAAAGTGGTGTGAGAGGGGATGCGTGTCAGGAAGGGGAGGGAGATCAACCTTGATTCGTTAAGCTGCAATGGTGGAAAAACTTATATCCGTGGGGTGTGTAATGAACAAAGGCTTTGAAGGATGGCGACGGGGGGGAGGCGCTGTAGGACCTAAAAAACTCAGATAAGAGGATTAGTGAGCGTGGTACAGGGAAATGAGAAGAAGGCAAACAACATAGGCTGGCACTGGAAGGCGGGGAATTTCCAAGGAAGGGGGGGGGGGGGCATTTCCAAGGAAGGACAAGGCAGGAGGGGGGGTGGGATGGCTCGAGTTCAGAGAAAGCCAAAAGGTGGGGCGGAGGGGGTAACAGGAATGTCATGGTTTCCGAGAACTGATAGTAGGGGATTAGGAGAAAAAAAAAGTGAACAAAGGAAGAGGGTGAGAAGGCCGGAAATGGGTGAAAGATATGACGTGGGAAGAGTGCAAAGAGCGATAATATACTTATGCGAGGTTCTAGGAAATGGTCTGACCGCGTGCAAGACATTGGTTAATTTAAAATTATGCTAACCCTGGAATGTACTTGAGCGATTCCAGGTTTCCTCTGGACATGTTAATCCCTGTTGGTTGCAGGGTTTTAAAATTTGTGGATTAGGAATGCTTCTCTGTATTTTCTGTCCCTAGTCGATTTGAAGCCTGACTGAAGAATAAACAATTTCAGTTCGTCAAATTTGTGATGGCGTTGATTAAAATGGGTCTACACTGCCTTCTGTTCATTCCGTGTTGTGTCAGCCCGGTGCCCGTTTAATCTGGCACTCATTGTTTGCCCGGTTTCTCCGATATATTGTTTATGGCAGAAGGACCGCCAGGGGGCGTCCTAGGAGTACGGACGCGTTCACGTCGGCTCCGCGAAATCAGTGATTTCATGGCGGATTTTTTCCTACGTTGAACGTAAATGTCTTTTAAACCTGTTTCCTAAGGTGCAAGCAACCTGAGGATACCACATTTGTGCCTGTAAGTGCATCTTTAAAGACTGTATCGTCATTCCAAGTTCGCCAGCGCTACACGCCACGATAGGCCTACTTCCGCGAAGGCGGCGACCGGCGAGCTCCCGCCACCGCCGACCACGCCCGGCTCCACGATGACGATGGAAGTGACGGTGGTGGGAACCGACATCGACCCCAAAGAAAAAGAAAAAGAGGAATGGATTATGAGACTGAAGAAGCGAGCGGAAAAATTGGAGAACGACGAACGCCACCTAGGACGCCAACATGGTGCCGGAGACGCGGCGGCAGCGAACGCCGCCACTGTTGCGACGACCGACGGCAGCGACACGAGAGCCTACAGAGAGGCGGGACGGAAACTCGCTGAACGTTCAATAGCCTCAGACCTCCCGAGACTTCCAGCGACCGGATGGAAAATAGTTCTTCGTCCCAAAGAAGGACTAACAATGCTGAAGAGCACCACCGAGATGAGAATTGCGGCGGCCATCAGGGAGAAAGCCGGAATCAAGGACGAGGAGGCACTGAAGGACAGACTAGCTATAAACGTCAAGCAAGGTACGATTACCTACCACTCGCCTAGCTACGAAAACGCGAGGGAGGTGGAGAAAATTGAAACTGTCAAGATCGGAGACAAGGAACGCGGTGTGACCACCTACATGAACGCACCAGAGAGTTGCGGCAGGGGAGTCATACATGGCATCGATGAGGAATACACACACAAGTATGTACTAGAAGGACTGAACATTAACGGATTCAACCCTTCAGTCATAGATGCACGAAGAATGGGGAAGACCAAATCTTTCCGAATCACCTTCGAAGAAGAGAAAGTACCACGCAGAGTAGTCTTGAGCGGAATCACTTTCAAATGCTTTCTATACAAGAAACGCTATGAGGTCTGTTACAAGTGCGGAGGACTTGGCCACCGCTCGGACGTCTGCGACAGTGAGGTGACCAAGTGCCGCGGCTGTGGCATGACATCGCCCCCCGAGGGGCACCAATGTACACCGCAGTGCCAACTATGCGGCAAAGAACACTACACCGGGGACAAGAGGTGCAAAAATCTCTTTCGCACCCCTTATATCGTCAAGAAACGCCAATGGGAAGCCAAACAGGAGGCTGAAGAAGCGAAGCAAGAAGACGGAAGGAACAGCCGCTCCCGTAATAGATCCGGCAGCAGAACGAGGTTTCGGTCAGAGTCCTTCCCCCGGCTACAAACTGGACAGCAACAGCCACGCAAGGAGCAAGCTGCAAAGGTGAGCTGGCCAACTAAAGTTTCCCAGGACTCCGAGACAGTTAAAGAATTAAAAGAACTTATTAAACAGCAGGCAGATCAGATTAAGACTTTAACTGATTATATTAAGAAGCAAGAAGAGCGGATCAAAATGCTAGAAACGACAGCTAAACAACCCGAGGGAAACGAACCGCAACAGGAAAAGGCAATGGCGCCTATGCAAGTGGAGCAGGATAAAGAGGTAGAGACAGCGAAGGTTGAAAAACCCTCTTCAAAAAATAAACGTACCAAAGAGTCGGATCTTGAGACCAAATTCGAACAACTAAACGACAAACAACAACAGGATATGAAACTACTGAACGGAACACTAATGCAATTCATGAAACAAGTCACAGAAACGATCAGAGTAGAATTTGCAAAGCGAGACGCTGCTCTCACGGCGGAATTTGAGAAAAGGGACCAATGGATATACGCGGAATTCCAAGCAACCAAAAATGCCTTGGCCAAAGAACAATAATACTATCTGGCAGTGGAACTGTAGGGGCTTTCTGCGTAAACGGGCCGTTTTACAATCGTTCCTTGCAAACGGAGACAAACCCGAAATTATAGCTTTACAAGAGTGCGGGAAAAACGCGAAGCTGCCCGGTTACAAATCGTACCCGGGCCGAGGGGACAACACGCAGGTTGCCACCCTTGTCAAACGCAACGTTACCGCGCTGCAGCACGAGACAGGGCACGTCCAATTAGATCACACTCTAATCGAAATGATACCGCGTAAGCGGAGAGAGAAAAGCCTATTCGTCTTAAACGTATACAGCTCTCCGAAACAGAGAAAGGATTGCGGCTTCGGCAAGCTATTCGCAAAAACGAAACAGATAGCGGGCAAAAACCCTATCGTCATTGTCGGGGACTTTAACGCTCATCATCCCGCATGGGGATACAAATATACGCAAATCAAGGGCAGAGAACTCTGGGACAGTATTCTCCACAATGAGCTCATCTTGATCACTGACCCCATCAAGCCAACAAGACAGGGCAATAGCGTGAGTAGGGACACTACACCTGACTTAACTCTCACCGGAGGCCAAATCACGGCAAGGTGGTGTAACACGGGGGAGGACCTAGGAAGCGACCACAAAATTATTGAGATCGTGGTAGAAGACGGACCGCCCACACCGAAACCCAAAAAGGTCGCAGCGGTAAATTGGGATCTATTCAGGGCGAACCTTCATACCCGAGACGCAATCAGGGACATAGAATCTTGGGGCACAGACATTCTCGCGGCAGTTAAAGAAGCCACCGAAGAGGTGGAAGCAGACGAAACGCAAGAAGAGGTAGACAGGCGTATGATAGGCCTGTGGCGCAAGAAAAGGGAGCTAGAAGAAAAACTTGCTCAAAACAAGGGGAACAGAAACATACGTAAGCTCCTAGCCAAACAGAATAGAGATATCGAGGAGCACGCGCTGAACTTAACCAGACAAAACTGGGGTAGTATCTGCGAGCAGATGGACCGCAGAATCAGCAAAGCCAACACGTGGAAAATGCTCAGACATCTCTTAGACCCGGACAAGACAAAGTATGAGGCACGACAACAACTACAGAAACTCGTATATAAATACGAAGGCACTAGTGATCAACTAATCTCTGAAGTGAGGGACAAGTACTTGAGGTGCACACCACCCACACCCCTCCCCGAGTACAAGGGCGCAGAGAATCCTCTTCTCGATGGGCCCATCACCATCGGAGAGGTTAGGGCGGAGTTGAACATACTCAGAACTAAAACTGCGGCAGGTCCAGACAGAATCAGCAATCGCATGCTGAGGAATTTGGATGATGCATCAATTAGAAACCTAACAGCGTACATGCAGGAATGTTGGGATAAGGGCCGAATCCCACCTTCGTGGAAAGAGGCCAACCTAGTCCTTATTCCAAAACCAGGTAAGAAACTAAGTCTCGAAAACCTGAGGCCTATTTCGCTTACCTCATGTGTAGGTAAGCTAATGGAGCACGTTATTCAAACGAGGCTAAACGGATTCATAGAAGAACAAAAGCTTTACCCCGACACGATGATCGGATTCAGGACACATCTTTCTGCATTCGATGTTGTGCTTCAACTTAAAGAACAAGTGCTAGACAACGAAACAGCTGATACCAGAGTAATAGTCGGCCTTGACGTGGCCAAAGCTTTTGACAACGTTGACCACGCAGCCATACTAGAACGCTTAGAAACTCTAAATGTAGGGGGAAAGGTATACAACTACGTGAAGGACTTTCTTTCAAACAGAACAGTTACTATCAGCCTAGGAGGGAAGGAAGAGAAAGGCATAAGGCTGGGCAACAAAGGTACTCCCCAAGGCTCGGTCCTATCACCAACACTCTTCAACATTGCAATGATTGGCTTACCACATAAATTGGCGTGTATAGAAGGGCTCAACCACACAATATACGCGGACGACCTCACCCTCTGGGTTACCAGAGGCAGTGACGCGCACATCGAAGGTACCCTCCAAAGAGCGATCGAGGAAATTGAGTCGTACCTAAAACAAATAGGACTCAAATGTTCTGCCGAGAAATCGGAAGCGCTCTTCCTCGGCCCACAAAAGAGACAAAGAAAGCCCCATGAACATGGGATAACGCTAACGGTAAACGGGGACAAAATACCCTCAGTAGAGATGATTAGAGTACTGGGTCTTAGGATACAGGTAAACGGTAAGAACACCGAAACGATACGAAAACTCGAATCGAGTGTAAGCCAGACGTGTAGGCTACTCAAAAGAATAGCAAATAAACACGCGGGAATGAAGGAGACGAACCTCTTAAGACTAGTTCAATCATTTGTAATCAGCAGAATCACATACGTGGCACCATATCTACGGCTAGCCAAAGCAGAAAAAAACAAGATTGAAATCCTAATTAGGAAAGGCGTCAAAACCGCTCTGGGCCTCCCCCCGTACACATCCACCCAGAAAATTCTAAACATGGGGATTTCGAACACACTAGACGAGCTCATTGAGGCCACCAGAGTAGCGCAACAACAACGACTCCTACGCAGCCATTCGGGGCTAAAAATACTAGAAAAGCTAGGCTTCGAACCTCGAGCGCGGCTCAAACACACGGAGAATATCCCAACAGACATAAGGAACAAAATCAGAATCCCACCACTCCCAAGGAATATGGATCCGGTACACCATGAGGGTAGGCGAAAGGACAGAGCGAAAGCTCTGCAGAAAAAATTAGCCAATAGACAGGACGTGGTTTACACAGACGCGGCGGAATATGAAGGCAGAACGGGTTTCGTAGCCCTAGCAACCAGGGAGGGCGGAGACCGAGTCTCGTGCTGCAGCACCCAACAGAGAGATGCAACAGCGGCTGAGGAGGTAGCCATTGCGCTGGCTTTAACTCAACGGAATGTCAGGGTGATTATAACAGATTCCAAATCGGCTATCCGCAACTACAACGCAGGCAGGGTATCTGTCGAAGCAGTCAAAATTCTGAATGCCGGCCCGACACCGGCAGAACTAATAAACCTTGTTTGGACTCCTGCCCACGAGGGCCTCCGGGGAAACGAGACAGCGCACGCATTGGCCCGAGGACTCACACACCGGGACCCCAATGCGGTCTCGTCAAGCAGAGAGCCCCTTCAGACGAGCGAGGAGCTGAACACGTACCAAGATATTCTTAGCCATTACAGATTAGGAAGACAGACATTCCCTGGAGCATGCAAGGGCCTTAGCAAAAAGGAAGAGGTCATATGGAGAAAGTTACAGGCGGGAGTTTTTCCGAACCCACTCGCACTAAGCAGATGGCATCCGGCGATCCAAGACCCCAGGTGTAAACATTGTAATGAAATAGCAGACATGATCCACATGGTGTGGACATGCCCTAGCCACAACAAACCAGACAGGAATATAGAGTCCTGGGAGGCTTTAATGGCCAGCCAGAAAGAAGAAGAACAAAAAGAAGTTATCCGTCTGGCCCTGGACACCGCTGAATCCCAAGGGATCCCAGCCTGCTGAAAGGGGAGGAAGATGACGGCGGTCAAGACTCGTCTTTTTCGCCCTCTCATTCCTTGACGGGTGCCAATAAAGTTATTTCATCATTATGGCAGAAGGAGCACTGGAGCATGTAGATAATATTGGACGATGTGCAGTAAAAACTGGTCTTAATATCGAAACTGAAATCGCTTGCCGTACTTTTAACCGTAGTGTCCCTTTGTAAATGTTTGCATGTCTTGCATCTAGGTCGAGAGCATGAAGTTACTGTCGGTGGTGGTTTCTTACCGAGCGTAGCATGCACCAGGATGTCCTTCAGGTTTGTGTTGCGTCTGTATGTTACCCTTGGTGCGTCGGGAAATATTTTCTTGAGACGGTCGTTGCCAGTTAAAATGGGGTGGTATTTCCGCAGGATATTGTTTATGTTTGGAAGCGCGTTTGAGTATTTCGCTATAAGTGCAGGAGGTCGTTGACTGTTAGCTTTTGTTCGTTTTTTAAGAACTACATCTCGTTTCAAAGTGGTTGCTCGTTGGAACGCATTATTAAGGGTTGTCTGTGGATGGTTTCTGATGATTAGTGTGTTTCTTAGCGAGTGGAGGTGTTTCAGGTAGTCGTCGTCGTCGCTGCATATTCTTCTTAGTCTCGTTGCCTGTCCTACGAATATACCTTGTTTGCAGTGTCTTGGATGATGGCTAGTGAAATCTAAGTATTGTTGTCGGTCCGTAGGCTTCCTGTAAATTGTGGTTTTGAGCTTGCTATTTTCTAAATGGACAGTGGTGTCAAGGAAATTGACTTCCCTTTTCGAGGAGTTGAAGGTGAATTTAATGCTGCAGTGGCATGAATTGAAATGTGTGACGAATGCCTTCAGGATCTCAGCCCCATGCTCCCATGTCATGAAAATGTCGTCTATGTAACGCAGGTATATAAGTGGTTTTTTTAGAAATGAATTTAGAAGTTTAGATTCTAGTAGCCCCATAAAAATGTTCGCGTAGGTGGGTGCGAAGGGAGTGCCCATGCTTGTTCCAAAAACTTGAAGGTAGTAAGAAGAATCGAATTCAAAGTAGTTGAGTGTTAGTACAATTTCGAGTAGCGTGAGGTACACTTCAGTTTCGTGCGGGTGAGGACTTTGAGTTAGAATTTTGGAGAGTGCGTCGATACCTTCATTTATGGGAATATTTGTGTACAAAGCGGCGACGTCAAGTGTGACAAGTATGCTATCTGCTGGGATAATGGAAGCGTCATTCAGAGACTCTATTATGCGGAGAAAGTGCGGTGTATCCTCGACAAAGGAAGGGAGGTGGGTGGCAATATCTGCAAGATAGTTGTTCAGGAAAATTGATAGGTTCTCTGTGGGCGTGTTATTGTTTGAAACGATAGGTCTGCCGGGGATATCTGCGGTAAACAAGTCTTCTGCGGAAACCTTATGGATTTTGGGAAGTAGGTAAAAGCGTCCTGCCTGTTTGTTTAGCGGATTTAAGAAGTGGTAGTCGGACTGCGTGATTAGTTCCCTTGATAATAAGTTTGCTAGTTTGTTCAGAATCAATTTGCAGAACTCTGAAGTGGGATCTGAATCTAATTTCCTATAATGACAAGGGTTGTTGAGTTGCCTAAAAGCTTCATTTTTTTTTTCGGCCGGCACGCTACTATGCTACCTCCTTTGTCTGCAGGCTTAATGACTATATCGGTTCTAGAAGCTAAGTGGTTCAGAGTAGCCTGTTCCGTTGGGGTAACGTTTCTGCGTTTTCGAGCTTGCTTTGTTTGGTCTATAATTTCTTTCGAGACAGATTTAATGATCAGCTGAGGGCATTATGTACTAGCAATCATATTTTCTTTTCTGAAGGTGCTTTCGACTACTTCAGCACCCTGTAGAGACCCCAGCGCCGGTAGATCGTCGCAAAAAGTTAAATTATTACCTCAGTGAGCTGGTTCAAGACATACGAAAAAAATAAACATCGTTTGGATTTTTTGATGCTTTATAATACTCACCAAGCTACCAATACTTATTGAAAGCTGGGAGCAAATAACACAATTGCACATCGACTGCAATGCGAGTCGCTGATAATCGCAGATTACCAGTGTCTGAGGCTCTGTATATTGCAGCATTTGGCATGTACACTTATGGCACTTGTTGGAGAATTGCCCCAGTTTTTGTGCAGATTTAGTCCAAGTGGGATATATTTGAAGCATTTTATTCCTGCCTTGTCCTGTGATACAGGGCCCTCCTGTATAATACGGGGCTAGCCTGTACAATACAGGACTGTCCTATAATCCGGTATGAATTTTAAACCGGAACCGCATACCGGGTTATTGTACAGGATTTGCGATAAATCCTGTACAATAACCCGCTATGCCGTTCCGGTTTAAAATTCATGCCGGATTTTTCAGTAGGGCAGTTCTAGCGTAACCCACGGCTTCTTTGAATTGCGTTTGCGCGGACGGACTAGTGGGAAACATTTATCATGGACAGTTTTAACTTTCAACAAAAAGCATTATACATGCTAAACCTGGAAAGCGCATAAAAACAACGGACAACAGAAAGAGACAGACACACGAGCGCTTTAAGCGCTCGTGTGTCTGTCTCTTTCTGTTGTCCGTTGTTTTTATGCGCTTTCCAGGTTTAACATGTCTAACCAACTCGCCCAAACGCAGCCATTATTGAAGCATTATACGCCACATTCACGTCTTTTAAATACAGCACATCGTCCCAACTAGTTTCATATAACATCGAACGAAAACGGTCAAGTGTGGTGATATCAACGCGTCCAAAATGTGGAGAGGGTGCTGCGGGGACTCAGTAAGGCCATTCGGCTGGGACGAAGGCAAAAACAGGGAGATGGTCACTTAAGTCGGACAGTACAGTGCCAGCTTTTATTTCGCATTTTTCGATGTTCGTGATTACAATATCGATACAGGAAGATGTGGAGCACGTGATGCGTGTAGGTACTTCGATAAGATTTAAAAAGCCATATGCATCTAGTAGGCTTATGAATTCTTGTTGTGCTGCTGAATGACATCGCGTATCAATATTCAAATCACCCGATAAAAATAATACTTGCTGGTTTGTTGTTACCTAATCAAGCAGGCTTTCGAGAACGTCTAGGCACCCTCTCAAATTTCCATCAGGAGGACGATACAGAACGGCAAATACGTCATTCCCACCTTCAACTGTCAGGATTTCAATATCTGCGCTAGAAACTGTGAATTGTTGGTTTTCTTTTGCAGTTTGTGTGTTGAATATCTGTAACGACACACCGCCACCCCGGCGCCCAGGTCTATTGAGAACAAAATGTGTACAGGTATTTAAAACTAAATAGTTTGCGTCATCTTGATACCAGGTCTCGGTGAACATAATTACATCAAAAGAAAATTTGAAAACAGATAACAAGGCTTCTATTTTTTTCAGGTTTGTTATTTATCGAACGGCAGTTCAAGTGAAAAAGGTTTAAGGCATTTGTGCTAACTAGCTTATTTAACTGTGCTGGAGCAAGCAGGTGATAGGAATCCATGATGAAAGATAACTTCCTAGGTAATCTTGGCCACGTCACTGCTATTAGTTATCTTTAGCAGCGTGCTATTCTCAGATTTCCGTGCGTAGATCTGGCCTCCACGCACCCAGACAAATTTCCAATGTGACTCACGCTTCTTACTGACAGCAATCCCCAGAAGCGCTTGCGATCTGGGCACAAGTGCTCGTTCACATACACATACACAGTCTGTCTCCTGGAAACCAAGGTCTGTACATGACAACCTCGTTTTTCGCGCCTTTTCAAGAAAAGCGTCTCGTTTCCTTCGATGCCCAAATTGTGCGACTATATACTTTTTTGTTTTGCTTCCATGAACGGCTACCCTATGACATACGTCAGTGCCGGAAGGCGAAACACTTTCGCCCACTTTTTCACCAAGTTCTCCCAAAATTTCAAGCAAGTTTTCATCTTTGCTCACATGTATCCCTTTGATTCCTATATTTGCATTCCGCGAATACTGTTCACAGTGTACCAGCCCTGCCTCACACAATTTGATCTGGGCAGCAAGAGAATCACAGCAATCTCTTAGAATTGCGTTTTGTTCGCGCAATTCTTTATTCTCCTCGACTGTGCTCTTGAGCTCATCCTTCTTCTCGTCATATTTCTCACCGATGCATGACATACTGGTTTTTATATCTCTGAGCTCATTGCGAACATCGTGTTCAAGGGATTCCCTGAAAGCCTTAAATTAAGCCCTAATTTCTTTCTTCATTTCATCTAGTGCTAGCGCTAGTTCCTTGCTGATTTTGGACATGATAGTGCGAGGCAAGTTGCAGTGAAAATCACAATGCTAGCAGTTTACAAATGGCAGCAGCGGCGTGGCAGCTTGCAACCTACAGAAATATGTAAAGCAAAATGACGAACCTGTAGCAAAAGCAAATAGTTGGGTTAGCCTCTGTGTCGGTCGCGCTGCTCACGCCACTGCCGCCATGTGAAGAGCAGTCCGCGTCGCGCCCGAGCTTTTGTAGCCGAAGCCCACCGACGTCACAGCGCCTGGTCCGAACGGCGGCGCGCAGATATCTTCAGGTACGATGCTACGCTTCGGCTTCTTCCAGAAAGATATGGGCGTCTGTCTGCACGTGGACGGTACCGGCGTGGCTGCAGCAAAAGCAAAGAGTTGGGTTAGCCTCTGTGTCGGTCGCGCTGCTCACGCCACTGCCGCCATGTGCTCACGCCACTGCCGCCATATGATATCCTTAGCATAAGGAAATTCACAAAAAAAAACCATCGAATTGTACTTGGCCTGAAGTCATTTCGGTATTCGCGGAAATTAAGGAGCTGACGTACATGCATTAAAAGCTGAAAAAAGTCTACTATGTGGACATGTCTTTTCAAGATGGCAGGAAGTTCGTAGAACACAAAGTACGAAGCGAATAGCAGACGAATGGGGAGAGTGAAGCAAAAACTATGTACATTAAAGCCAATTGTAGGTACACGGATATCATATAGACAGCATGAACAATTCATAGAAGTGAACCTATGCTTGTGTTAGACACATCGATCATGTGCTTAATTTTTTTAGTACCAAATTAAAACAAGCCTACACATGCAGCATGTGACGTTACTACCACGGTAAGCCATATTTAAATTAAAAACTAAAAACTTGAGCAACTACAAAAATGCATTTTGCTATATTTTACAATCAACACACATTTTCTTCGATCCCAGCTTACCGTTAAGAAAAAGTGCAATTGCAGATTTCTCATAGGGTTTTAGAGTTCTAAAGGAAGGACAATTTTGAAACCGACTATAACCTTTAACACTTGAGCTGCTTATGTTCCATAAGAACCAACACAACCATACGCAATGACGAGAAGCATTTGCCTGATATCTAAGTTATCACGTGGGCTCCACAGCAATTACTTCTGTGAGGGACACGATTTAACTGACATGGCCGTCATGTACAAACATGCACTTTCTAAGTGAAGCACTGCTGACAGTAGCAATTGGGCCTGCTGGTTCTACTTCAACAAATATGGTTTCACTGTTCTCACAGAAAGTGCCAAGAATGCTTCGTCTTATACGAAGGACTTCTTAACTTTAACAATCCTTTCCCTGCCGGCGTCATTGTACGAAAAGGGCACCGAGATATCACTGATCCGACCAACAACTCCATCTGCAAAAACATGAATTGCAGCGTCTCGATTTGTGCAGTGCTGACACACAAAAGCAGAAAGACCCGATTCTCATCTTTTTGTAGTGGGTTGCACTGTCCCTTCTAATTCGTTTTCCAAGCAGCATGACGTTTCCAATACTGATGCATTTGTGCTTCAATAAATATCCGGAATGCACCAGAAATAGTTCTTTCCACTTTTATGAGACACATTTTGCCAAAGCTTTGGAAGGACCTGGCAAATCATATATTTATCAATTATTTGCACTGCAGCATACCGTGTGCCAGATACGAGCTTTCCAAGTTTCCCATTTATGGACTGGGACGGGAACTAGGAAAACCCCCACAGTGGCCCCACTCACGCACACTGTCAACAAGATGTATGAGGAGGTGCGCGTTGTATGACATGTGCTTTTTGCCATACAGATCTTGGTAATGGGCCAACAAGGACAGCATTGTCTCCCGCATCTCAATTACTTTGTCAAGACAGATTGAGTGGCCCAACATACAATGCATGAGGTCAACAAAAACCATCCAGGTTTTGTAGTATCTAGCTGGAATGTAATCCTTCAGGATAACTGGGGAATAAAATAGGAGCCAGCTTCTCGACTCTAGCGATTTCCAATGCTTGACTTCGGTGAGTGGACGTGGTAACCGCGACAACTCCCAAGCTGGCTTCATTGCCACCAGCCTGGCATTCACTTCATGCAAGCTGTTCTTGAAACAAAGTCTGTGGCATTTTTTTTTTACTCGAGCCAAAGAAGTGTAGTAGCCTTAAAAAAACCTGAACAAACAGCATGCATGTATCGACGACAAAGCCACCACTGAAGCTAAAGGAAGTGAGCATGGTGAGAGCGCTAACAGCCTTGACACCGCAGCTCACTTTCATTGCCTCAGAACTGGCTTTCTCGGCATGCGTCAGGAATGAGTCCTGGCTCCTGATTTGGGGTGCAGAAATAGGTGCAGGGTACACCCTACAATGGCCCCTACCTCTCTGCACCACTTCTCTCTCCTTGCACCAACACAACCATACTCTCCATTGAACTATGTCATGCATATCACTTCTCCTCTGACCCCGCTATCAACAGTGCATGGTCCAGGAAACACTCTTGATGTTCTCTCTCTGTGACAAGAGTCCATCCACTTGACACCCTTCATTGCAGGTCATTCATTGTTTCAACAAACGGCAAGAGAAATGTATTCACAGCGGCTTTTTTGGGGCCAAACCATAAGCCAGCTAAAAGAACCCTCTGCACCCTCTCTTTGTAAGGGAATTCATTAATGAGTTCCAGCAATGGCCAGATGGAATAGCCCAAGCTCTCAAAAAGTGGAAAGCCATCAGTGTTTAAAGTTAACGTTTTGTCGTCTAGTTGCAAAGGTAAGGCATGGTAACCTGCACTCTGAGTGATGTCAGAGACATCATAGGACTGTGCCTGCTTCTGTGGCAGATCACCAAGTTGCTCAAGCATGAACACAACTTGTGCTTCAAGATCAACAGTAAAAAAAGATGACTTCTCAACAAGCACGTCCACATTCTCATCAGCACTACATTTTCTGCATGCTACTTCACCTTTGTCAACAGCCTCTCAAATATATGCTCAGCAAAGAATGCAGTAGAAGTGAGTGCCTCTTTCTGAAGCTTTGAAAATCTGAAAAATTCTTAAAAGAAAGAATACTTGGTTGTTGGGAAAACTGCTCCCTCAGGTAAGTGGGCCTCAATAACCTTCAGCATACTTTCGGTTGATTCTTTTGAAGCATCATTCCGCAGGCTATGTGCAATGATCAGAAGTATGCCCTCGCCGCTTGTTAGTTTTGCACCAGGGTAGATGACCTGGTCCGAAATATAAAAGAAGAATTAAGAACACTGCGGCAAAATAGTGCTGCTATTTCTCATATGCAAGATCCGTGCGCAGTTTTATGCAAATAAGCCAGCATTTGATGGTGCAAAATTTTATAAGTACCTGCGGATAAAGATTCACATTGCGGTACACTTTTTTAAATTGTCATTTATCTGTAGAAAAAGATAGAGAGGTGAAAGACATTGAATTTCATATTCAGTGGACATAGGCTGACTCCATGTTACCATTTTCAGTGTTTGGTGCATTGGTTAGAAAGGAAATACACACAACCAAAACATTGTATTCCTGAGCTCAACTTAATTTCAACTTCAAAAGGCTGCAGATATGGCACTGAAAGTTAAATATCGCGTTTTGTAAACTGTGCAATGCCAAACTGTAAAACACGATTTCGAACGAGGTCAGGCGTGAGAAAACTACCTGCTCTTTCCAAGAATTCACAGGCATGATGCCCTTGGACAGAAAATACTGCGCATATGTTTCTATGCCTATACAAGCATTAGGTGGCTAGGCCACGAAAATGGAAGCGCACTGAAACGTCCTTACAAGATCGCCGTTGTCGTGCCTTGGTGCATTTGTGGAGCCATCATCTGTCGCCGGTTCCAAGTCGGCGCCATCGTCAATTGACCCACCCGTGGAGTCAACGTCGTCCTCATTCGACCCCTCCGCGCAGCTGGCGTTGTCT